>NC_064640.1:886315855-886617555 GCF_023864345.2 Schistocerca serialis cubense | reverse complement strand
TCTAAGTTCTAGGGGACTAATGACCTCAGCAGTTGAGTCCCATAGTGCTCAGAGCCACCAGTTTATTAGCGGTTTCAGAATTTTCGGAGTGGCCATATGGGCGCAAGTGATGCTGAATGTTCTGGGTGCCCTGTGGAGGTTACGACTCTAGAAATCTTTGATAAAATCCATGATATGGTGGTGGATGACAGAAGAGTTAATGTGCGTGAGATTGCTAGTGCTGTGGGCATCTCGAATGAACGGGTACATAATATTTTGCATAAACATTTGGAGATGAGAAAGCTATCCGCATGATGGGTTCCGCGATTGCTCACACTTGACCAAAAACGGAATCGTGTGAAGCATTGCAAAGATGGTTTGCAGCGGTTAGGGAAGAATCCGCAGGACTTTAAGCGTCGTTTCGTCACTGTGGATGAAATATAGATACAAAGAACAATCTAAACAATGGATTTCCAAAGGAGAATCTGCACCTAAGACGCGAAGACCATTCCTTCGGCCGGAAAGGTTATGGCAACTGTCTCCCGGGATTTGCAAGCAATAATCCTCTTCGACTATCTGGAAAAGGGTAAAACTATTACAGGTGCATATTATTCATTGTTATTGAACCGTTTGAAAGCCGAGCTGCGAAAAAAACGCCGGCGATTGGACCGCAAAAATGTCCTTCTCCATCACGACAATGCACCAGCACGCACCTCAGCAGTTGTGGTCGCAAAATTAATGTAAATAGGATTCCAAATCGTTTCACATTCCCCTCTATTCTCCAGACTTGGCTCCCTTGGACTACTATTTGTTCCCCAACTTGAAGAAATGGCTGGTGTCATACTGTTTTCAATTTCTGGCCGAGTTGACGGCCAGGAGTGTAACATGGCGGGGTTTCGGTGAGGATTTGGGTCGCCATATCGTGGTATGCAGTGTTCCCCATGGTTATTCTATAAGAATTATGTGACCATTTTGACTGATCAGGTCATTCCGTGGTACAATGATTTTTCTCCAATAGTGATGCTGTGCTCCAAAACAACAGGACCCCTTTTCATACAGCTCGTATCATCCAGAACTGATTTTATGTGCACAACGATGAAGTGTCGCATATGCCCCGGCCGCCACAGTCACCAGATCTCAATATCATTGTGTCTTTGTGGTCTACCTTGGAGAGAAGGGTGCTTGATCGCTATCCACCTCCATAATGGTTACTTGTACTTGCCACTATTTTGCAAGAAAAATGGTATAAGATTCCTTCGAAAAGCATACAGTATCTGATTCATCCATTCAAAGACGTATAGAAGCCTTTTGAATGGAACTGGGTTCCCCCTAATTAGGCCTGATAATGTATTGCCGTTTTGGTGTTACCACATTTCTGTCCAACCCCTGTACAGTTTTTGCTAGAGAATAAATCTTTCTTTTTAAAGACGACATAGTTTTTTCATTTACTTGATAGGAGAAAAATAACGGGTATATGACAACGTAGTCGCTTCTACACTACTGGCCATTAAAATTGCTACACCACGAAGATGACGTGCTACAGACGCGAAATTTAACCGACAGGAAGGAGATGCTGTGATATGCAAATGATTAGCTTTTCAGAGCATTCACGCAAGGCTGGCGCCGATGGCGACACGTATAACAAGCTGACATGAGAAAAGTTTCCAACCGATTTATCATACACAAACAGCAGTTGACCGGCGTTGCCTGGTGAAACATTGTTGTGATGCCTCGCGTAATGAGGAGAAATGCGTACCATCACGTTTCCGACTTTGATAAAGGACGGATTGTAGCCTAACACGATTGCGGTTTATAGTATCGCGACATTGCTGCTCACGTTGTTCGAGATCCAACGATTGTTAGCAGAATATGGAATCGGTGGGTTCTGGCAGGTAATACGGAACGCTGTGCTGGATCCCAACGGCCTCGTATCACTAGCAATCGAGATGACAGGCATCTTATCCGCATGGCTGTAACGGATCGTGGAGCCACGTATCGATCCCTAACTCAACAGATGGGGGCGTTTGCAAAACAACAACCATCTGCACGAACAGTTCGACGACGTTTTCAGCAGCATGCACTATCAGCTCAGGAGACCATGGCTCCGGTTACCCTTGACGCTGCATCACATACAGGAGCGCCTGTGATGGTGTACTCAACGACGAACCTGGGTGCACGAATGGCAAAACGTCATTTTTTCGGATGAATCCAGGTTCTGTTTACAGCATCATGATGGTCGTATCCGTGTTTGGAGACATCGCGGTGAACGTACATTGCAAGCGTGTATTCGTCATCGTAATACTGGCGTATCACCCGGCGTGATGGTATGGGGTGCCATTGGTTACACGTCTCGGTCACCTCTTGTCCGCATTGACGGCAATTTCAACAGTGGACATTACATTTTAGATGTGTTACGACCCGTTGCTCTACCCTTAATTCGATCCCTGCGAAACCCTACATTTCAGCAGGATAATGCACGACCGCATGTTGCAGGTCCTGTAAGGGCCTTTCTGCATACAGAAAATGTTTGACTGCTGCCCTGGCCAGCACATTCTCCAGATCTCTCGCCAGTTTGAAACGTCTGGTCAATGGTGGCCGAGCAACTGGCTCGTCACAACACGCCAGTCACTACTCTTGATGAACTGTGGTATCGTGCTGAAGCTGCATGGGCAGTGGTACCTGTACACGCCATCCAAGCTGTGTTTGACTCAATGCCCAGGCGTATCAAGGCCGTTATTATGGCCAGAGGTGGTTGGTCTGGGTACTGATTTCTGAGGATCTATGCACCCAAATTGCGTGAAAATGTAAGCACATGTCAGTTCTAGTATAATATATTTGTCCAATGAATACCCGTTTATCATCTGCATTTCATCTTGGTGTAGCAATTTTAATGGCCAGTAGCGTATTACCTGCCGAAAAGAGTTTCGATAGTTGCAACATTTTGTAAAATATTGTAGGTATATCGGCCACAATGTTCAATTTTTCCGAATTTATTTCAGTTTTTTTCAGTAAAGTGAAGAGTAAGAGTTACACGAGCTTATTAAACGAACGGTAGTAAGACCTTGCATTTCGCTAATGACCGTCGCCATTTCCACAGTGTCGAAGCTGCACTCTGCCACTAACTGACCATTTGACGTTCTGCTTTCAGTCTCTTCTCTGTCAGTGCGAGTACCTTTCCACAGATTTTGGGGACTACCTTTCCGCCTCGGTGAGCGACGGCACGCCTCAGGTGGTGACGTGGTGACTGGGCTTGGAGCGCGCCTATTCGCCTATAGTGATGCCACCCGTAACTACTTACTAAATCCCGCTTGACCACATCGGGGACATCGGATGGAGACAGAAGAATTATCATTGTAACTTACAAGCTGAATAATCGAATTTATTGTATGTAGACAGTTACAGCCCCTTGGGGGAGAGGGGGAGTTGGGGTGAAGTAACAGTAGTACTTTGTGGAAGGGTAACGGGCACATTGACTATATGGAGGAAGAACTATAGAGCTTACCTGTATCTATACTCTGCAAAGCACAAGTTCGTCGTAGAGGATGTTCCTAGCGCATTAGTTCCTGGGGCTTATGGTGCGCGGGAAAAATGATTGCTTGAACACTTCTGTGCGTACTGTAATTAGTCTAATATTTTCTTGGCGATCTCTGTGAGAATGATGCGTAAGTGTTATTGTGTATTCCTGCATTTCCCACTGAAAGCTGATTTCTGAAACTTAGTAAATTGACTTTTATGGGGTAGTTTGTATCTATCTCCAAACGACTGCCATTAACAACTTTTTCCGTATCTCCGTAACTCTTTCCCATGAGTCAAACAAACCTGTAACCACTCGTGCTGCCATTCTTTGCTTACGTTCAATATCCCCCGTTAGTCCTGTTAGGCAATATAAGAGGATGGCCGCACGAGAGTTCTGAAAACAATCTCGTTTATAGACTGTTGCATTTTCCCTGTATCCTGCCAACATACCTAAGTTTTCCATCTGTTTCCCTACGGCTAAGCCTATGTGATCGTTCCGTTTCTTACCCCTACAAATTGATACAGTCTGGTATCTGTACGAGTTGACTGATATCCATTTGTAACTCACTGATACTGCAGTCATAGATACTACGTATTTTCATTTTGTTTAGTTCACAGTTTTACGTTTCCAAACCCATAAAACAAGTTGTCAATCTTTGCACCACTTTCAAATCTTATCAAGATCTGATTCAATATGTGTTAAGCCTTTTTCAGATGGTAATTTTTTATAGCCAACTGCATCATCTGCGAAAAATCTGAGGTCACTATTAACATTTTCTGCAAGGTCGTTAACGTATAACATGAATACCAAGGCTCTCAACACATCTCTTAAAGCACACCCGAAATCATGTGAGAAATGCACGAATTTTATTTCGCCTGATTGTTGATTTCGTAATCCACGTTGTCTGGCATGGAGGAGGTTATTCTTTTCGATATAGTACGCTATGTTTGAGCTCACTGGCAAAAGCGGCAACAAACATTCCAGAAAGACGTACATTTAAAATACCATAAAATGAAATTAACGGTAGCATTAAAATGGCGTTTTTCAAGATAGTAAAATCAGGTGAAATGAATTAAAAGAGACAACAATTATGTAATGCTATACCTACGAATCACCAAAACGATTTACTGAGCACTTTCCTGAAATTCGCTCAGCAGATACTAACAGCTCCCAGCTGTTTGTTATAAAAAAATGAATGTGGGTAGAATTCTACCTAAAGACTGCTGTAAATGTTATAAATTTATTGAAACATAACTTGTTATAGAATTATGTAAATATATATCGCATGGTCGGTATGACCAAATTAAAAAAAAAAAAAAAAAGAAATTGAACTTCTGCAGAGTTGCACATGGAGTGGGCGCACTTATTTGTATAACCGCTATTGGTGTGTCAATATCTGTCACCACAGTTCGGTATTGTATCTGTGACGTGAACGCATTTCTTCTCAAGTTAGTTTATGACGCCTAAGCCAAATCGGCACCAACTACAACGTGGTAATCAATACAGGCCGAGGAGTGCTGCTCGGCAATAACTTGTACACCTGCAGTTTGCACTACAGTGTCTGCCAAGTACTAGTGAGACGCAGTGAAAACCGTGTACAGGGGTACATGCTCTGCTTTCATTCTCAACAAACCCTCGCATGGTGGGAAGGAACTCCAGAGTATTTCATGGTTGATTTCACCTGCTCCATATTGCAGAGACACTCGGTACCGACCAGCTACATTAGGGGTGTCGTAGACCACACTTTGAGACCATCTCCTCACGCACTACTGTCTAACTTACATTAACGTTTGTACTGATACGACACTGATGTATGTATGGAACCAGTGGATAGAGGAGGGTCGTAGGAAAAACAAGGATGTTCTGACGGCAATCTTAACAGCATAGAAGTGTCTCTCTGTACATCTCTTTTGGCTCTGAATCACTGTAGCAAGAGTGAACGTGTCAAAGCAGACGGTTCGACACACTCTGCTGATCTGATGACACTCATGCTAATGCGTCGGCTTCCATTGTCCCTAAAAATGTCAGACTGCAGCAGAAACGAGACTCTGTCGCTGACTGACTGCGTGTGAAAATTATTTTTCGGGCGACTCCTACTTCTGCAGTAATGACTGTAATCGTTGCCACAGTTTGCCTAAGAAATTCAAAACATGATTTCAACTCCTATGTGTTGATGGGAATACAAATAGGAACCACTCCTTGCGATGGTTTAGAGCTCTAAATAACACCAACCCTTCAGGAGACTACAGGTACAATATTTTAGTACGGAAATGCTTCGTCACATGTGGTGGAATTGAACAAGCCTTCTTTAAATATAGTTGTTTAGCATCTTCTTTGTTTCTGTCCTCACCTATCTATTGTTGATACTTTGTGGGAAACCGTGAGTAGGGCTAACACATGGCACACATGCAATAGTAAGCTGTGTGTTCTATGTTAATATGCTACTATCACGTGTAGTTCGAAAAAGCCCTCATCTATGAAACTATGTTCTATTATGTAAATGTTTATGACCCAGTATCCAAATTGTAAGATGACAGATAATTAATGAAGGTGCCACTTAAATATGTGCAGCAGTAAAGGGATTTGCATCAGATATAGTGTGGGGCAAATAAAAGTGTCCTGCACGAGTGGATACGATTGCACGTGAATGTACGCATGCTGTATGCCCATACCCCGTGACGTGCACACTACGTGTACGCCCGCCACGTGATCCACGCCAGTTCAGAGCGTACTGCGGTCTATACCAGTGTGGTAGAGCAGTTCAAAGGTGACGATGACTCTCACAGTGCAGCAACGGGTGTCCGTTGTGGAAAGTTACGAGACAACACAGTCGTGGAAACAATGTGGTCGGCTGTTTGCTGAGAAGTTTAATGGCGTAAAAGTGCCAGGAAAGAGTGCCACGATGCCGGCCGGAGTGGCTGAGCGGTTCTAGGCGCTACAGTCTGGAACCGCGCGACCGCTATGGTCGCAGGTTCGAATCCTGCCTCGGGCATGGATGTGTATGGTGCCCTTAGATTAGTTAGATTTAAGTAGTTCTAAGTTCCAGGGGACTGATGACGTCAGAAGTTAAGTCTCATAGTGCTCAGAGCCATTTGAGCCAAAGAGTGACACGCGACGTCTAGTCCGTCCGCACTCGGTAGCTGAGTGGTAAGCGAGACAGAATGTCAATCCTAAGGGCTCGGGTTCGATTCCCGGCTGGGTCGGAGGTTTTCTCCGCTCAGGGACTAATCATCTTCATTTCATCCCCATCGACGCGCAAGTCGCCGAAGTAGCGTCAAATAGAAAGACTTGCACCCGACGAACGGTCTACCCGACGGGAGGCCCTAGTCACACAACACTTCAACGTCTAGTCCGAAAAATTCGTCAGACAGCATCTGTTTCGAATAAGTCAACTGTAGCTGCAGTTCAGCAGAAAATGCTTCAGAGTCCTACCAAATCAACTCGACGCCTGTCGCAAGAGATCGGTATATCATGTCAATCATTCGGACGCATACTTCGCATGAACCTGCACATAAGTCCCGACCGGGTGTCTGTTTTTCGTGCATTATAACCAGCAAATGATCCTCAGAGCCTCCAGTTTTGTGAGTGGCTGTTCACTGAAATAACAATGCATGGTTTGGACATGGATTTGTTCCTTGTGTATGATGAAACGTGGTTTGATCTGAATCAGTATGTCAACTTACAGAGTCACATGTTCTGGGCTGCGGAGAATCCGCATAACTTGTACGGAACACCACTGCATGAGCAGAAGATTGGGGTTCGGTGTGCAGTGTCTGTGCGCAGCATTATTTGTCCCATCTTCTTTCATGAGACGCTGTTCTCGGCGCGTTACATTGTCTACATTTTAAAACTACGTATTTGCGGCAGCATTAACGAAGGGGAAAAATACCTACAGTTACTTCGAACAGGAGGCAGAAACTGCCCATACAGCCGGCCGAACCTTGGAGCACATATACACAATGCTCAAGAATGACAGAGTTATTAGTAGATCTCAGTTTATTAACAGCCCTAACTGGCCACGCGGGTCACGTGATCCGTCAGGATGCGATTACTCTGTGTGAGGAACCATCAAGTCTAAGGTGTATCGCAATAGCCCTCATAGTCTCAAGAACCGCAGCAGAAGATTTATCATGAGATCTGCAGTAATTTAATCAGTCCGGCATCGATCCGCCTTCAGCAGCTTGTTGACCAGGGCCCAAAAGTGCCAAGAGTTGAATGGGCGTCGCTTTCAACATCCGCTATAGTCAGGTTGGTACTGCTCTTCCTTTCCTCTGCTGTGTTTCTTTGTATCCTGGAAACTCTGTTCTCCGGGTAACTTTTGTTTGATCCACCCTGTAGTAGGTAATAACGCATCAAATCCTATCCTAAAATATGATACAAAACTTATAGCCAAAAGCAGTGCCATGAGGATGTTTCCTCGTATCTGTAATCACTGAATTTGGAAAAGAACAGTTAATGAAGTGCTTCATCAATCAAGAAATCATGACGTAATTCAAAAACAAAATGAATGCCTCGCTACCCTTATTCCACGAAATATATTACCATTATACCGAGAAAGACAATGCACACTCTTGCATGGTCATTGGGATTCCAGAACTTGATCCAGTAACCTACTTTTCTGCATCTGTAAATTTCCCGTGCACAGAGCGGGACACTTACTATTAACGGGATGAAATAGCAAAGTGCGATTGAATTACCTGTCTACTCGCACATTGACTTTATCATATATTTCTGGGGGTGTCCGGATACATTTGATCAAATTGTGTACAATATCAATCCCGACTCGGCATTGGCGCGGGAAAGGAGGAGGAGAAGTAATTTTGTAGTTCTCGAATAGCGCCGTTTCCTACGCAAGTGGGTCACGTTAGCATCTGAGACAATAAATGAGCTCCGTATATTCGCTTTATACTCGTCATCTCACAACTCACCGCCTTCGTATGCTCGGTAACTCGACTCGTGAGTCTCGGCCATTGCCCATTTATAACATTAATCTCGTCGCCTGGGTCTTGTCGGGTAGCCGTGGACTCCACCAGGGTAGAAAGGAGAGCGGGTACACGAGTTGGCAAGTATAACGGAGGACTCGAGGCATTGCCGCTAATGTAGCATCCGTTAGGCATGACGATTGTTATATACCAATACGATAACTGGTTGGTTGACAGTGAATAATACTCTCGCTATTTTCCATCGATTCTTTTTATTTCTTCATTACACTTTGTCTCTGGTCTGGTGCTGACTTCGTTCTCTGGCAGTATTTCCCATTTCCTGATTTTCTATCTGTATGAGTTATATATATATATATATATATATATATATATATATATATATATATATATATATATATATATATATATACCACTGTGAGAGATGACACGTACGTAAGAATTCTTTCTGATCACCTGCATTCATTTATGTCCATTGTGCATTCCGACGGCCTTGGGCAATTCCAACAGGACAATGCGACACCTTGTACGTCCAGAACTGCTACAGACTGGCTCCAGAAACACTCTTCTGAGTTTAAACACTTCCGCTGGCCACCAAACTCCCCAGACACGACCATTATTGAGCATGTCTGGGATGCCTTGCGACGTGCTGTGCTCCACCCCCTCGTACTCTTACGGATTTATGGACAGCCCTGCAGGATTCATGGTGTCAATTCCCTCCAGCACTACTTCAGACACTAGTCGAGTCCATGCCACGTCGTGTTGCCGCACTTCTGCGTGTTCGCGGGGACCCTACACGATATTAGGCAGGTGCACCAGTTTCTTTGGCTCTTCAATGTATGTACGTGTATATGTAAATATGTATCTCCGCAAAAATGTATCTTGATTTTTGAGGTGCGCAACCTACCAATTACTGTCTCCGTTTCTGATCCCTAGTTAGCATGTGTCTCTGGGACTTGTTAATCTCGTAGCCTTGAAACCTTTCAAGGCATGTTAGCAGTGTGAAGTGTAATGTCATGGTGTTAATTGCCAACTATAATCGTCTCCCAAAGATCATGTTTTATTTAAAATGAGGATAAACAATCTCGACCGCAAGAAATATTTATTTTTTTGATATCGGTTTCGGACAGTTTCTAACCATCTTTCGATCTCATACCATGATGGTAGGCTGTGAACGGAGCAGGCGTTACGAACGCGTAATGCCTGCTTCGTTCACCGCCTACCAACATGGTAAGAGGTCTGATGCTGGTCAGAAACTACATCTGAATCTACTTCTGCATCTATATTGATACTCCGCAAGCCACCGTAAGGTGTGTGACGGAATCTACCCTGTACCGCTGCTTGTCTTTTCCTCTCCTGCTCCACTCGCAAATAAAGCGAGGAAAAAGCAACTGTCTACAAGCCTCCGTATGAGGCCTAATTTCTAGTATATTATCTTCACGGTTATTAAGCGCAGTGTATATTGGTGGCAATAAAATCGTTCGGCAGTTAGCTTCAGATGCCAGTTCTTTAAATTTTCTCAACAGTTTTCCTCCAGGGATTCCCATTTGAGTTCATGAAGCATCTCCGTAACACGTGTTGTTCGAGCCTACCGGTAACAAATCTAGCAGCCCGCCTCCGAATTGCTTCGATGTCTTCCTTGAATCTGACCTGGTACGGAACCCAAACACTCGAGCAGCACTCAATAACAGGTCGCAGTAGCATCCTATATACAGTCACCTTTACGGGTGAACCACTCTTTCTTAAAATTCTCCCAATAAATCGAAGTCGACCATTTGTTTTCCTTACCACAGTTCTCACGTGCTCGTTGCACCTCATATCGCTTTGCCACGTTACACCCAGATATTTAAACGACTTGTGTGCGTCAAGCAGGGCACTAGTAATTCTGTATCCGAACATTGCAGGATTGATCTTCCTACTCATCCGGATTAAATTACATTTTTCCACATTGAAGGTTAGCTCCATTCATCACACCAACCCGAAATTTCGTGTAAGTCGTCTCGTATCTCCCTACGGTCACCCAACTTCGACACCTTACGGTACACCACAGCATCATCAGCAAACAGCCGCAGATTGCTATCCACCCTGTTAGCCAAATCATTTATGTATATAGAGAACAAAAGGGGTGCTATCAAACTTCCCTGGGGCACTCCTGACACCCTTGTCTCCGATCAACACTCGCCGTCAAGGACCACGTACTGGGTTCTATGACTTAAGAATTCTTCGAACCGCTCATATATCTGCGAACTTATTCCATATGGTCGCACCATCGTTAACAGCCTGCAATGGGGCACCGTGTCAAATGCTTTCCGGAAATACAGAAATATGAAATCTGCCTGTCGCTCTTTATCCGTAGTTCTCGGTACATCATGTGAGAAAAGGGCAAGCTGAGTTTCGCACGAGCGATGCTTTCTTAAACAATGCTGATTCGGGGACATAAGCTTCTCAGTTTCAAGAACGTTTATTATATTCAAGCTGAGAATATATTCAAGGATTCTGCAGCGAACGGAAATTAGGGATTTTGGCCGAAACCGGTAACCACAAAAATAAAGGGTTCTTTCAGTGGCGACTGTTTTTGTTCATTTTAAAGTACAAAGAGAAGCCACTGTTCTCCACGAGAAATGTTTTCAAAAATTAATCATGTTTTCTGTTTCGTAGTACGGGTGGACATCAGTGAATGTGGAGAGAACCATCGGAAAATGAACACAAGACGTTGCTGTTTGAGGAATTCTTTTCCGCCATTCTTGGTGATCGGAAATATATACTTCTCAATTGGTCCATTACCACAAAATTCGCTGAATCTATTGATCCATCTAAAGCTTTGTGTTCGCAGTGTGAACTGCACGTATCACACACGTACCCTTCAACAATTGTGGAAATTACTACAAATAGCATAGTTTCAAACAGCGTTTGCAGGCTCACAGCATCTTCGGAAATCACTTGAGTTCGTCTAGCTGCAAAAGACTGTTCCAGTGGGCAGTAGCTGTTACTTATGCACTAACTTGTGTGAAAAAAGCAACAAGCCTGACAAATGAATGAAACTTCGGAGGATCTGTAGAATAGTTCATTAAAAATAAGTTATAGAGGTTAAAGAAAACTGGCGTACACATAAACACAGCAGCTCTGTCTAATCACTGATAATAAATACACAGAAGTTCCGTGCCAAAGACTCTGGTTTATAGGGCTAGAGCGCTGTCGGAAAAAAGAGAGCCTCGCCAAAGAAGTAAAACACCTAAGAATAGTGTTCAGGAGGATTGTGTACTCAGATCGACAAACTGAGTAGGCGTTGCAGTTAAAATCAGCAACACCTCAGAAACAGGTTTAATATGAGAAAGAAAAAGAATATCCAAGAATCGCTTATCTGTCTTATGCTGGCCAAATCACCGAAAAGATCGATGGACTGCTACGGAAAAATGGCATCCAGTTTATTTCGCTCCCATCAACAGATAAAATGCCTTCTTTGTAATGTTGAAGACGACCTATATCTCCGAGAATCAAGTGTGTATCGCAACGTACAGGGCCGGTTTATGGCCCAAGCGGCCGCTTGGGGAGATAAATTGAGAGGAGCGCAAGAGACACGAATGTGCAAAATTTGTATACAGTGTTATAATTAGTAGCGAAAACTAATATGGCTGAAAGAATACGATAATAGACGTGAAAACGTTATAGTAAACAAGGGTCCGCAGAAGAGGAGCTGTGTGGGTGGATTTTAGGAAAGTGTAATGTAATATGTAAAGGAGACGGCATATAGGACGTAAGTGTGACTTATTCTCAAGTATTGCTTTCTTTTTTTCGATCCGCACAAAGTCAGATTAAACGAAGACACCGAAGCAATTCAGAGGTGTCCTTCTAGATTTGTTACCAGTAGGTTCAAACAACACGCAAGTGTTACGGAGATGCTTCGGGACCTCAGATTGGAATCTCTGGAGGGAAGGCGACGTTCTTTTCGAGGAACACTACTGCGAAAATTTAGAGAACCGACATTTGAAGGTGACTGCAGAACGACCTTACTGACGCCAACATACATTTCACGTAAGGATCACGAAGATAAAATACGAGAAATTAGGACGCACACAGATGCATACAGCCAGTAGTTTTTCCCCTGCTCTGTCTGCGAGTAGAACAGGAAAGGAAACGGCCAGTAGTGGTAGACGATATCATCCACCACGCACCGTACAGTGTACGGATGCGACCATCATGATGCTGTAAACAGAAACTGGATTCATCCGAAAAAATGACGTTTTGCCATTGGTGCACCCAGGTTCGTCGTTGAGTACGCCATCGCAGGCGCTACTTTCTGTGATGCAGCGTCAAGGGTAACCGCAGCCATGGCCTCCGAGCTGACAGTCCATGCTGCTGCAAACGTCGTCGAACTGTTCGTGCAGATGGCTGTTGTCTTGCAAACGTCCCCATCTGTTGACTCAGGTATGGAGACGTGGCTGCACGAACCGTTACAGCCATGCGGATAAGAGGCCTGTCATCTCGATTGCTAGTGATACGAGACCGTTGGGATCCAGCACGGTGTTCCGTATTACCCTCCTGAACCCACCGATTCCATATTCTGCTAACAGTCATTGGATCTCGACCAACGAGAGCAGCAATGTCGTGATACGATAAACCGCAATCGCGATAGGCTACAATCCGACATTTATCAAAGTTGGAAACGTGATGGTAAGCATTTCTCCTCCTTACACGAGGCATCACAACAACGTTTCACCAGGCAACGCCGGTCAACTGCTGTTTGTGTATGAGAAATCGGTTGGAAACTTTCCTCATGTCAGCACGTTATAGGTGTCGCCACCGGCGCCAACCTTGCGTGAATGCTCTGAAAAGCTAATCATTTGCATATCATAGCATCTTCATCCTGTCTGTTAAATTTCGCGTGTGTGGCACGTCATCTTCGTGGTGTAGCAATTTTAATGGCCAGTAGTGTATGTACATATAGAACTGCGAATGTGTGGTTACTAGCCGCCACTGACTTCAGTACCAAACTTCGTGCTAGATAGTACAAATGCACCTGAAATTCAAACATTTCGGTTCAGTTCTCACCTAATTGCGCACAAATTTGACCCAAGGTCCACCTTAGTAAGAAAGATACTACTACTTCAGTACATTACAAAGTACAGGTTACAAATTACTGAAGACTTACCTGTTAAACGAGGTGTTCCACGTATCGTCCTTACATTTAGAGGCATTGCTGCCCTCTTCTCTCCAAGTGCAATACGAAGTCTTTCAAACACACCCGAAATACCTCGTACGTATTGCCATGACATGATTCATTTCTTTAATTGTAGCAAAGTTAGTGCCGTACACTTCACTTCTGCGACGACATCAGCAAAAACAAAAGAAAGGATCGAGGTCAGGTGATCTTGGAAGCATAGGTACAGGCTGGGTTGAATGTGTCCTCCTTGGATTATATTGCCGCGTTAGAAATAGTCTTATGTCAGTTGAAAAATGTGCCTGTGTCCCAACGTGCATGTATCACATTCGCTAGCGTTGTGCAAGGAAAGATAGATCATGGGAGAAACTTCAGCCCAATTACATGGGAACTTAATCCAAAATCTAGGATTTCAAATACGTTAGTACTAATGAAGACAATTTTTCACACCGAAACCAGTGGTGGTTCGTAACCACATTCTCGCAGTTATCTTACGAACAGCTTGTTTGTGAATCCACGTTTACTGGAAGGTTTTTGCTTCTGTTACGGCATACTTTCACGCTGTCGGTTTTCGCTATTATAACATTCAGAAATTTTTATGTTACAGAGGAATATCTATACAGGATGTCCAGAACTAATTGTTCAGATTAAATTTGGAGGTACGTGAAAACAAATATATTATAATAAGGAACACATGGCCTCTGAAGTCAACTTGTAATTTTAGGGAATATTTTGTTAGTGGTGCTGACGTAAGCTGCTGGTCGGCGTCGTTGAATTGGAATGAGTACTGACATTCATAACTGCTCTGTGTACGGATATTTGGCTTTGAAGTCTGCTTGGAAACATACTGATTAAATAGGATGTACACTACTGGCCATTAAAATTGCTACATCAAGAATAAATGCAGATGATAAACGGGTATTCATTGGACACATATGTTATACTAGAACTGACATGTGATTAAATTTTCACGCAGTTTGGGAGCGTAGGTCCTGAGAAATCAGTACCCAGAACAACCACCTCTGGCCATAATAACGGCCTTGATACGCCTGGGCATTGAGTGAAACAGAGATTGGATGGCGTGTACAGGTACAGCTGCCCATGCAGCTTCAACACGATACCACAGTTCATCAAGAGTAGTGACTGGCGTATTGTGACGAGCCAGTTGCTCGGCCACCATTGACCAGACGTTATCAATTGGTGAGAGATCTGGAGAATGTGCTGGCCAGAGCAGCCGCCGAACGTTTTCTGTATCCAGAAACGCCCGTACAGGACCTACAACATGCGGTCATGCATTATCCTGCTGAAATATGCGGTTTCACAGGGATCGAATGCACTGTTCAAAGTGCCGTCAATGTGAACAAGACGTGATCGAGGCGTGTAACCAGTGGCACCCAATACCATGGCGCCGGGTAATACGCCAGTATGGCGATGACGAATACACGCTTCCAATGTGCGTTCACCGCGATGTCGCCAAACACGGATGCGTCCATCATGATGCTGTAAACAGAACCTAGATTCATCCGAAGAAATGACGTTTTGCCATTCGTGCACCCAGGTTCGTCGTTGAGTACACCATCGCAGGCGCTCCTGTCTGTGATGCAGCGTAAAGGGTATCCGCAGCCATGGTCTCCGAGCTGACAGTCCATGCTGCTGCAAACGTCGTCGAACTGTTCGTGCAGATGGCTGTTGTCTTGCAAACGTCGCCATCTGTTGACTCAGGGATCGAGACGTGGCTGCACGAACTGTTACAGCCATGCGGATAAGATGCCTGTAATCTCGACTGCTAGTGATACGAGGCCGTTGGGATCCAGCACGGCGTTCGGTATTACCCCCCTGAACCCACCGATTCCATATTCTGCTAATTCTCATTGGATCTCGACCAATGCGAGCAGCAATGTCGTGATACGATAAACCGCAATCGCGATAGACTGCAATCCGACCTTAATCAAAGTCGGAAACTTGATGGTACGCATTTCTCCTCCTTACACGAGGCATCACAGCAACGTTTCACCAGGCAACGGTGGTCAATTGCTGTTTGTGTATGAGAAATTGGTTGGAAACTTTCCTCATGTCAGCATGTTGTAGGTGTTGCCACCGGCGCCAACGTTGTGTGAATGCTCTGAAAAGCTAATCATTTGCATATCACAGCATATTCTTCCTGTGGGTTAAATTTCGCGTCAGTAGGACGTCATCTTCGTGGTGTATCAATTTTAATGGCCAGTAGTGTATTTCCAGCACGATGGGGTGCCAGATTATTTCAGCACTCCCGTGAGGAATCATCTGACAGAGACCTTTGGTAATCGACGGATCGGCAGTGGTGACCTGTGGCCTGCTACGCAAGTCACCTCACCTAACGTGAGAGATTTCTTCCTGTGCGGGAATGTGAAGCACTTGGTGTATGAAACCATTGTGGAATCAGCAGAAGACCTCCTCGCGATAACTGCTGTCGTTACTGGTGCCGTGACAGACATGCCACGAATCTTCAAACGGCCATGAAAGTCAATGGTCCGATGATGTACTGCGTGCAAACAGGCCAATGGTCGCGTACCTGAGCATTTCCTGTGAATACCATTGCTGTAATTAGCATGATAAATTACAGTCTGTCTAAATCGTCCCTAGCATCAGAAACTACCGTCGTGGACCATAACTAAATATATTTGTTTTGATGTTGTCTACCTCCTGTATTAATTTGAACGAATAGTTTCGGAAAACCTTGTCTATTAGTTACTTTGAAAACTACCGCTATCTTTAGATTTATTTTTAAAGGTCTTAGGAATGGCGAAGGGTGGGAGGGAGGGAGGGGGGGGGGGAGGGTGACGACTGCGTGGGGGCACCATGTGATATGATATGACCCTTGTAGGGAAAACGTTCACGAACCGGCCCTGAATATGTGAGATGTGAGACAGAATACTAGAATAGTCGAGGAGAGATGCAAGGAACACAACCCGATTAAAACACCCAGACAACCAGACGTGTCTACCAGGTGTGGGTACAAGTGGGACGGCATCATGGGCGTCATGACCTGATCAGCAACATTTCGCTAAGTATCTCCTGATGTGGCGACGGCCTTGCTGCAGTGGTTACACCAGTTCCCGTGAGATCTCCGAAGTTAAGCGCTGTCGGACGTGGTCGGCCCTTCGATGGGTGACCATCCTGGCCGCCATGTGCTGTTGCCATTTTTCGGGGTGCACTCAGCCTCGTGATGCCAATTGAAGAGCTACTCGACCGAATAGTAGCGGCTTCGGTCAAGAATACCATCATAACGGCCAGGAGAGCAGTGTGCTGACCCCACACCCCTGCTACCTGCATCCTCCACCGAGGATGACACAGCGGTCGGATCGTCCCGGTAGGCCACTAGTGGCCTGAAGACGGAGTGCTTTACCTCCTGATGTAGCCTTGTCGAGTAATTTTATTTTAATTTATTAGTTTTGTTTGTTAATAGAAACTGTTATGTAGGCATGCTATTCCCATTTTGTGTTAAAGTTTTTCCTGTCTACTCCATTGTTATTTATGTACTGTTCAATTTTTACTTTTTCATTGCTTTACCACCACACTGTCAAAGATGTTACTTACTGTATGTTTTTACTTCAGTCAAGACGTGTTACTTCTCTTCCAATGTTCTTTGCAAACATTGTATCTTCTTTGGTGATAATACTCAGTAAATGTCTGAAGATGGCCTTGTAAGCCGAAAACCGGTTAACAATAAAAGTAATATTGTAGAGCAAAAGCAAACTGGTGCTTTTCATTTAGTACGTCTATATTCTTACATATAGTAGAACCTGGCTAATTCGACAACTGAACCAAAACTGACCGTCACTAATGATGCTGTGTGGTACAGGTAAATTGGGCCAAACAGATTTCCAGGGAAGTACTAAATGGCTGTTCAGATTCCGGAATCATGACATCTCTAGCAGAAAAAATATATGGGAAAAGTTTAAGGGGGGATGTTGCAAGCGTTGAAGCCTTTCATAAAGAATTGAGGACTGTTTTAGAAGAAGTCTTTCACTCACGTTATCAAACTGACTAGTATTGGAAGTCTATCTCCGAGCCGGCCGGAGTGGCCGAGCGGTTCTAGGCGCTGCAGTCTGGAACTGCGCGACTGCTACGGTCGCAGGTTCGAATCCTGCCTCGGGCATGGATGTGTGTGATGTCCTTAGGTTAGTTAGGTATAAGTAGTTCTAAGTTCTAGGGGACTGATGACCTCAGAATTTAAGTCCCATAGTGCTCAGAGACATTTGCACCATCTATCTCCGACAATACATATGGCAGCAGGAAGCACAGTTCAACACCTGGTCATAAAGTGTGCAAGGAACGAATCACTGGTCCTTTGTGAGCTACTTCACACTATTTAAACCTACTCGTAAATGGAAATCTGTAAAACTGAGTAATTAAAATAATATGTAGCGTTTCCCACATATCTGTAATGCTAAGAAAAAAGGCGTGGGTTACCATACAGTTTGTCTCTCACCGGTTCAAGAACGACTTCGTACCTACAGTTCAAAATTACGAATTAAAAAGCTAAATTTTAAACCTGAATTTTTTAAAGCAATATTAATTTTAGACAATAAACGTTCCCATACCCCTGATCTGCCGGGGGATGATGGACTGATTAAGTATATATTTATCCCTCCAAACACTACTTCACTGATCCAGTCTAGGACAGATGAGTGATCCTTATGCCGGCCGCGGTGGTCTAGCAGTTCTAGGCGCTCAGTCTGGAACCGCGCGACTGCTACGGTCGCAGGTTCGAATCCTGCCTCGGGCATGGATGTTTGTGATGTCCTTAGGTTAGTTAGGTTTAAGTAGTTCTAAGTTCTAGGGGACTGATGACCTTAGAAGTTAAGTCCCATAGTGCTCAGAGTCATTTGAACCATTTTTTGAGTGATCCTTGTTTGCAATCACCTTGTAACTAGACGAGTTTATGGTGTGGCGGGGGCAATACGGGTGATCAGGTGCTAACGAAACTAAAATTTACAGAAAAAAGTGTCATTTTCAACTGAGCCAGCAGCTGAAATGAAGCTAAAAATATGGCACTTAAAATGTGGGATCCTGCCCACTTGTCTAACGTAAGGTGCCTAGGAAGCTATTTTCTCGGGTAGCTAGACAACATTCAAGCTAATGAAATTAATGGAGTTTATTACAGTATATTAAATAGACAATACTTAACTTTGACTTCTTACAATGATGGGTCGCAAACAAATGGTGACATGTAAATAATCAATGTCCTTTGATATATACAATTTCCATGCAAGCTAATAGTAACAGTTGACAAGTTGCAGCTAAAGCGCCTCTACTAGTGCGGTCGAGATTAGGCTTTTTTTTTTTTTTTACTTTATTGTAATTTCATTCCCTCTGACCCATGGAGAGGGGAGGACTGGCAGCGGCACAATCTACCGCTCTTCATCCAAACGATTGTACAACAGACATGAAAGGGGAATGCTTACAAAAAAGGGGGTGATAAAAGGGGGACATAAAAAACACAGCAAATGGAGATGATGGGGGTTAAAATAGACACTAGTGCGGGGACATTCACAGGGGGGTCAGCCTGCCGGAGTGGCCGAGCGGTTCTAGGCGCTTCAGTCTGGAAGCGCGCGACCGCTACGGTCGCAGGTTCGAATCTTTCCTCGGGCATGGATGTGTGTGATGTCCTTAGGTTAGTTAGCTGTAAGTAGTTCTAAGTTCTAGGGGACTGATGACCTCAGAAGTTAAGTCCCATAGTGCTCAGAGCCATACAGGGGGTCAGTTAAAAAGTCGATATAGAGTTAAAAGAACACAGCTGCCAATTCGTTGCGCACTTAAAATCACAAGAGTCAAACACAAGTTAAAAGTCGGACACAGTATAAAAATCACGCAGAGCGAGACACTTAAAAAATAAAACCACTGCAAACGACGGAACACGCACAAAGAATAAAAACTGCTGTTGGGGACCTTCGCTTACGTTGTCTGTAATTCTTATCAATGTATATCCATTAAATAGTTGTAGCAGTTTGTAATCAAATGGTTCAAATGGCTCTGAGCATTATGGGATTAACATCTGAGGTCATCAGTCCCCTAGAACTTAGAACTACTTAAACCTAACTAACCTAAGGACATCACACACATCCATGCCCGAGGCAGGATTCGAACCTGCGACCGTAGCGGTCGCGCGGTTCCAGACTGAAGCGCATAGAACCGCTCGGCCACCCGGCCGGCAGTTTGTAACCGCTATATTCACTTTAAACTGCGCTGTATTCACGTGTTCCATTAGAACCATCATTTTGGTGAGAATGCCAGCAGATGTCGATAAACAGGATGCCAGCTGATCAGTAGAGACCAGTACACTGAGGGCGTTAACGCCAAAGTGCATGGCACGAGAACGGCACGGTGCGGTGGCAGGCTGCTCTGAAAGGCGACCCCGCTCAACCAGCTGGCAGTGGCGAAAGCGACCAGCCGGCTAATGACCCACGGCGTTTGCACAGCGACAGCGTAATGTTACCTGCTCTGGGTCCACACCCTGCAAAGCTATGCAATAACAGGTTGATCAAACCTGCAAATTTTATGTTGCTTCTGCCCGTGCTTAGAGGACATTTCTCTACCTGAAGCGCTTGGAGATCTATATCTTTGCCTAGCTTAATTATTCTCCACAGCAGTTTTAGAAGGCGGAAAAATTGACACAGTTGAATATTTGATACAATATTGTAAAACGTCTGGAAACACGAAGATATCGCAGTGATTAGAATTAGAAGACGACACATTGGCATACGTGCACCAGTTCATGCACTCGTAATATGGAGGATGACGGTTAAAATCCCCGTCCAGCTATCAATATTTCCAGAACGAGATTTTCACTCTGCAGCGGAGTGTGCGCTGATATGAAACTTCCTGGCAGATTGAAACTGTGTGCCCGACCAAGATTCGAACTCGGGACCTTTGCCTTTCGCGGGCAAGTGCTCTACCATCTGAGCTACCGAAGCACGAATCACGCCCGGTCCTCACAGCTTTACTTCTGCCAGTATCTCGTCTCCTACCTTCCAAACCTTACAGAAGCTCTCCTGCGAACCAAGCAGAACTAGCACTCCTGAAAGAAAGGATACTCCGGAGACATGGCTTAGCCTCAGCCGGGGGGATGTTATCAGAATGAGAGCTCCTGTAAAGTTTGGAAGGTAGGAGACGAGATACTGGCAGAAGTAAAGCTGTGAGGACCGGGCGTGAGTCGTGCTTCGGTAGCTCAGATGGTAGAGCACTTGCCCGCGAAAGGCAAAGGTCCCGAGTTCGAGTCTCGGTTGGGCACACAGTTTTAATCTGCCAGGAGGTTTCATATCAATATTTCAGTTGAATTCTGGGATGGTTCTTTTGAAGGGTCACTGGCGATTTCCTTACCCATACTCCCCCAGCCTGAGTTTGCGCTCCATCTCTATCGAGAATAAGTTAATTACCCGGCACAGTCACATTTATTTCCTAAGAAAGCACAGAGTCTCGCCCATAGCAGTGCTCCAATGTCGAGCCAATAATGCAGACGAAGCTGTGCCTCTCCAAAACACTGGAGAAAATAGACCTCTCTCCAGATTGCCGCCATTCTCGCCATCGACGATCATCCGCGGTAGTAGTGTGTTCGGTCATACACACGTTTGGAACTGTAGCATGTACTAAATAATTTCCTGGTAACCAGTCAAAAGTTTGTATTAAGTCTCATGACTGAATGCCGGTCCTGCTTCCCCAAACTCTCTATTGTGACCATTATTCACTAGTTGGGGAAAGCTTTCATTACCTATCTCCGCTAACCACCTCTGGTTCTGGGCTTAGAAAATCTAACCCCTTCCTTGGGGAGAGTCCTTTAGAGAGGAGCACTCTTCTACCAGTCAGTGTCCACAGGGAGTGATGTGGACAGAGTTGAACACGTGAATATAGCGCAATTCAAAATGAACATAGCGATTACAAACTTCTACAGCTATTTAATGGATAGTGATACATTGATGAGAATTACAGACAACGTAAGCGAAGGTTCAAAATTTCGATCGTAGCGCCAGCTCAGTGAACTGGAGGCCAGATATGGATGTTTACACATTTTTAAATCAACGTCTTCCGAACCGTTGGAAGTACCGTACTTGACATGACGTCGCTGTGTCCAGTTCTCGACCACCTAGATATCCAAACCTGAGACTCGTGGATCTGATTTAATGGGGTTATGTCAAAGATCTTGTATACTGTACGTGTCTCCTTTGCCGAAAACTATTCCACGACTCAGAATTAGCATTTGTAGTTTGCTCGCGGCGATGAGTCCACATATACTTCAGAGTGTATGACGTGGAATGAACTATCTCTTAGATGCTATCCGTGTGTCAGACGGGAGTCATATAGAACACCAATAAACTATGGAAATTTTTTTACACTTTCTATCACTGTTTCTGTAATTCATTAGCTATAGCCGTTTATAAATCTCAATATTCATTTTGAATAGCCCTACATTATGTCATGGTCTTTCTGACACGTTCTACATCCCGGAGGACCTCCTCACTACGGATCAATTGGAATGAAAGTAAATGTAACCTAATCTAATAGCCACTGATAATATTACAGCTTTCGAAGAAATTTCGCGAATATTTACTATTGGAAATCTTTCTGTAGAAAGAAAAAAGTACGACCTATAGGTGAGAAGGTCATGAGCTCCTATTAGACACTATGAAATTTGCGGGAAAGTGTTTATGGATTCTTTTTATTTTCTTAAAGCTTCATAGAGCATATAATTTAATTTCTGTACACAGAAATTCTAAATGACCTCTGGGTACCAGGTACGGGAAACCCTAATCTTACTTGGCGAAATAAATGACTAAATAAACCAACTAAATAATACTACTGCAGGACTACTCAGCTTGGCTTTAAATGGAGTCACACTTTCTTTTCGTGTTGATTGTGAGGCCGTCATTGCTACCAAGTAGGGAAACGCACAAGACAAGTCGAAAGTAAGAGCGCGGCATGTGGTACTGTCATTTTCCGCTAGACGATATATACGTTTTTGATGTAACTGTCACATAAATAATTTTAATTTCAACGTAGTCCACATTCAGAACAAATTTTCTGAATGACAATAATCTGTCGCACTGGCTGCCGTTTGCACCTTTTATTTTATATTCTTCTCTACTGTGCAGTGTCGGCTGTGTATCTATCCTAGTAGATAGTGTCGGAAGTTCCATGCGGCTTTTCGCGGATGATGCTGTAGTATACACAGAAGTTGCATCATTAGAAAATTTCAGCGAAATGCAGGAAGATCTGCATCGGATAGGCACTTGGTGCAGGGAGTGGCAACTGACCCTTAACATAGACAAATGTAATGTATTGCGAATACATAGAAAGAAGGATCCTTTATTGTATGATTATATGATAGCGGAACAAACACTGGTAGCAGTTACTTCTGTAAAATATCTGGGAGTATGCGTACGGAACGATTTGAAGTGGAATGATCATACAAAATTAATTTTTGGTAAGGCGGGTGCCAGGTTGAGATTCATTGGGAGAGTCCTTAGAAAATGTAGTCCATCAACAAAAGAGGTGGCTTACAAAACACTCGTTTGACCTATACTTGAGTATTGCTCATCAGTGTGGGATCCGTACCAGGTCAAGTTGACAGAGTAGATAGAGAAGATCCAAAGAAGAGCGGCGCGTTTCGTCACAGGGTTATTTGGTAAGCGTGATAGCGTTACGGAGATGTTTCGCAAACTCAAGTGGCAGACTCTGCATGGCGGTGTAGCTTGCTGTCCAGGTTTCGAGAGGGTGTGTTTCTGGATGAGGTATCGAATATATTGCTTCCCCCTACTTGTACCTCCCGAGGAGATCACGAATCTAAAATTAGAGATTTGAGCGCGCACGGAGGCTTTCCGGCAGTCGTTCTTCCCTCGCACCATACGCGACTGGAACAGGAAAGGGAGGTAATGACAGTAGCACGTAAAGTGCCCTTCGCCACACTCCGTTGGGTGGCTTGCGGAGTATAAATGTAGATGTAGATGTAGATTTTCAAATCTATAGTATAACCCTCAAACGGTCTTGTTTCGTTAAAACTACGTCATTTTCCGCTTATGGATGTGTTTATTCTGCTATTGCAGTTTCGGCGGAAAGCCATTGTCAGTTATCTGTGTACTCGGATAATTTGCTGCGTGTACCATGGCCCATCTTTATGCTCTCTTATATTTACTTATACACTCTTGTTCTGGCAAATGATATGTCACGTCATGGGTATACAAGAAAGACACGCTGTCCTGTTGTTTATTTTAAATTCTGGACACCACACTGTATTTTAACAATGTATGACTAAAGAAAGTTTTGAGTGCAGCTCAAATATACTGTTGAGCATAAACATTATGACCACTGTCCACCGCAAGATCGAATGGAGTCTGGTTGCGTCGCGGGCACGTGATGCATTAAGGAAAGCTTATAAGCGGATCAGAGACATAACCGACGTTGAGAAAGGGCAAATTGCTATGCCCCGGCACCTGGAAACGAGCATCTCGCAAACGAAGTTCTTAGCCTGTTCGCGTGTTGTTGTTGTGAGCGTCTACGGAAAGTGATTGAAAGAGAGCTGTCAACATCAGTAACTTAGAAACAGGTGTCCTGGGAGCAAAAAATGGTTCAAATGGCTCTGAGCACTATGGGACTTAACATCTATGGTCATCAGTCCCCTAGAACTTAGAACTACTTAAACCGACCTAACCTAAGGACATCACACACATCCACGCCCGAGGCAGGATTCGAACCTGCGACCGTAGCAGTCGCGCGGTTCCGGACTGAGCGCCTAGAACCGCTAGACCACCGCGGCCGGCTCCTGGGAGCAGTGTGGCAACTCAAATCACTTAATCGAAGCAACTCTTCCGGTCCAGACTGTATACTAATAAGGTTCCTTTCAGAGTATTCTGATGCAATACCTGCATACTTAACAATCATTTACACTACTGGCAATTAAAATTGCTACAGCAAGAAGAATTGCAGATGATAAACGATATACATTCGACAAATATATTATACTAGAACTGACATGTGATTACATTTTCACGCAATTTGGGTGCATAGATCCCGATAAATCAGTTCCCAGAACAACCACCTCTGGCCGTAATAACGGCCTTGATACGTCAGGGCATTGAGTCAAACAGAGGTTGGATGGCGTGTACAGGTACAGCTTCCCATGCAGCTTCAACACTATACCACAGTTCATCAAGAGTAGTGACTGGCGTATTGTGACGAGCCAGTTGCTCGGCCACCATTGACCAGACGATTTAAATTGGTGAGAGATCTGGAGAATGTGCTGGAAAGGGCAGCAGTCGAACATTTTCTGTATCCAGAAAGGCCCGTACAGGACCTGCAACATGCGGTCGTGCATTATCCTGCTGAAATGTAGGGTTTTGCAGGGATCGAATGAAGGGTGGAGCCACGGGTCATAAGACATCTGAAATGTAACGTCCACTGTTCAAAGCGCCGTCAATGCGAACAAGAGGTGGCCGAGTCGTGTAACCTGTGCCACCCCATACCATCACGCCGGTTGATACGCCAGTATGGCGATGACGAACACACACTTCCAATGTGCGTTCACCACGATGTCGCCCAACACGGATGCGACCATCATGATGCTGTAAACAGAACCTGGATTCGTCCTGAAAAATGACTTTTGGCCATCCGTGCACCCAGGTTCGTCGTTGAGCACACCATCGCAGGCGCTCCTGCCTGTGATGCAGCGTCAAGGGGAGCCGCAGCCATGGTCTCCGAGCTGATAGTCCATGCTGCTGCAAACGTCATTGAACTGTTCGTGCAAATGGTTGTTGTCTTGCAACCCATCTGTTGACTCAGGGATCGAGACGTGACTGCACGATCCGTTACAGTCACGCGGATAAGATGCCTGTCATCTGGACTGCTAGTGTTACGAGGCTGTTGGGATCCAGCACGGCGCTCCGTATAACTCTCCTGAACCCACCGATTCCATATTCTGCTAACAGTCATTGGATCTCGACCAACACGAGCAGCAATGTCGCGATACGGTAAACCGTAATCGCGATAGGTATGCAATCCGACCTTTATCAAAGTCGGAAACGTGATGGTAGGCATTTCTCCTCCTTACACGAGACATCACAACAACGTTTCACGAGGCAACGCCGGTCCCGCTGTTTGTGTATGAGAAATCGGTTGGAAACTTTCCTCATGTTAGCACGTTGTAGGTGTCGCCACCGGCGCCAACCTTGTGTGAATGCACTAAAAAGCTAATCATTTGCATATCACAGCATCTTCTTCCTGTCGGTTAAATTTCGCGTCTGTAGCACGTCATCTTCGTGGTGTAGCAATTTTAATGGCCAGTAGTGTACTTACAACCGCTCGCTTGACCGAAGATCCGTACCCAAAGACTGGAAAGCTGGAAATTTGTGGTAACGTCTTGAGGGACCAAACTGCTGAGATCATCGGTCCCTAAGCTTAATGTAACTTAATCTAACTTAAACTAACTTACGCTAAGGACAACACACACACCCATGCCCGTGGGAGAACACGAACTTCCGACGGGGGGAGCGGCGCTGACCGTGACAATGCGCCTGAGACCGCTCGCCTACGCCTGGAAAGTTGCACAGGTCACACCAATATTCAAGATAGGTAGTAGGAGTAATAAACTAAATTACAGGCCCATATCATTAACGTCGATATGCAGCAGGATTTTGGAACATATATTGTGTTCGAACAATAAGAATTACCTCGGGAAGAACGGTCTATTGGCACACAGTTAACCCGGATTTAGGAAACAGCATTCTTGTGAAACACAACTAGCTGTTTATACATACGAAATGTTAAGTGATATTGAGATGGGATTTCAAGCTGATACCGTATTTATAGATTTCCAGAAGGGTTTGGACACTGTACCACACAAGCGGCTTGTAGTGAAATTGCGTGCTTATGGCATATCGTCTCAGTTATGTGACTGGATCCGTGATTTCCTGTCAGAGAGGTCACAGTTCGTAGTAATTGACTGAAAGTCATCGAGTAAAATAGAAGTGATTTCCGGCGTCCACCAAGGTAGTGTTATAGGCCCTCTGCTGTTCCTTATCTACACTCCTGGAAATGGAAAAAAGAACACATTGACACCGGTGTGTCAGACCCACCATACTTGCTCCGGACACTGCGAGAGGGCTGTACAAGCAATGATCACACGCACAGCACAGCGGACACACCAGGAACCGCGGTGTTGGCCGTCGAATGGCGCTAGCTGCGCAGCATTTGTGCACCGCCGCCGTCAGTGTCAGCCAGTTTGCCGTGGCATACGGAGCTCCATCGCAGTCTTTAACACTGGTAGCATGCCGCGACAGCGTGGACGTGAACCGTATGTGCAGTTGACGGACTTTGAGCGAGGGTGTATAGTGGGCATGCGGGAGGCCGGGTGGACGTACCGCCGAATTGCTCAACACGTGGGGCGTGAGGTCTCCACAGTACATCGATGTTGTCGCCAGTGGTCGGCGGAAGGTGCACGTGCCCGTCGACCTGGGACCGGACTGCAGCGACGCACGGATGCACGCCAAGACCGTAGGATCCTATGCAGTGCCGTAGGGGACCGCACCGCCACTTCCCAGCAAATTAGGGACACTGTTGCTCCTGTGGTATCGGCGAGGACCATTCGCAACCGTCTCCATGAAGCTGGGCTACGGTCCCGCACACCGTTAGGCCGTCTTCCGCTCACGCCCCAACATCGTGCAGCCCGCCTCCAGTGGTGTCGCGACAGGCGTGAATGGAGGGACGAATGGAGACGTGTCGTCTTCAGCGATGAGAGTTGCTTCTGCCTTGGTGCCAATGATGGTCGTATGCGTGTTTGGCGCCGTGCAGGTGAGCGCCACAATCAGGACTGCATACGACCGAGGCACACAGGGCCAACACCCGGCATCATGGTGTGGGGAGCGATCTCCTACACTGGCCGTACACCACTGGTGATCGTCGAGGGGACACTGAATAGTGCACGGTACATCCAAACCGTCATCGAACCCATCGTTCTACCATTCCTAGACCGGCAAGGGAACTTGCTGTTCCAACAGGACAATGCACGTCCGCATGTATCCCGTGCCACCCAACGTGCTCTAGAAGGTGTAAGTCAACTACCCTGGCCAGCAAGATCTCCGGATCTGTCCCCCATTGAGCATGTTTGGGACTGGATGAAGCGTCGTCTCACGCGGTCTGCACGTCCAGCACGAACGCTGGTCCAACTGAGGCGCCAGGTGGAAATGGCATGGCAAGCCGTTCCACAGGACTACATCCAGCATCTCTACGATCGTCTCCATGGGAGAATAGCAGCCTGCATTGCTGCGAAAGGTGGATATACACTGTACTAGTGGCGACATTGTGCATGCTCTGTTGCCTGTGTCTATGTGCCTGTGGTTCTGTCAGTGTGATCATGTGATGTATCTGACCCCAGGAATGTGTCAATAAAGTTTCCCCTTCCTGGGACAATGAATTCACGGTGTTCTTATTTCAATTTCCAGGAGTGTATATAAACGATTCAGGAGACAATCTGAGCAGCCGTCTTAGGTTGTTTGCAGATGACCCTGTATTTTATCAACTAGTGAAGTCACCAGTAGATCAAAACAAATTGCAAAACGATTTAGAAAAGATATCTGTACTGTGCGAAAATTGACAATTGACGCTAAATGATGAAAAATGTGAGGTCATCCACATGAGTGCTAAAAGAAACTCGTTAAACTTCAGTTACACGATAAATCAATGAAATCTGAAGGCCCTAAATCAACTAAATAACTAGGAATTACAATTACAAACAACTTAAATTAATAAGAACACACAGAGAATATTGAGGGGAAGGCAAACCAAAGACTGCGTTTTATTGGCAGAACACTTAGAAAATGTAAGAAATCTACTAAAGAGGCCGCCTGCACTACACTTGTCCATCCTCTGTTGGAATACTGCTGCGCGGTCTGAGATCCTTACCAGACAGGATTAACGGAGTACATCAAGGAAGTTCAAAGAAGGTCAGCACGTTTTGCATTATCGCAAAATAGGGGAGAGAGTGTCTGTGAAATGATATAGGACTTGGGGTGGATATAATTAAAACAAAGGCGTTTTTCGTTACTGCGGAATCTTCTCACGAAATATCAATCACCAGTTCTCTCCTCCGAATGTGAAAATATTTTGTTGACGCCGATCTACATAGGGAGAAACGATCACTGTGGTGTCACCGCCAGACACCACACTTGCTAGGTGGTAGCCTTTAAATCGGCCGCGGTCCATTAGTATACGTCGGACCCGCGTGTCGCCACTGTCAGTGATTGCAGACCGAGCGCCACCACACGGCAGGTCTAGAGAGACGTCCTGGCACTCGCCCCAGTTGTACAGCCGACTTAGCCAGAGATGGATCACTGACAACTACGCTCTCATTTGCCGAGACGATAGTAGCATAGCCTTCAGCTACGTCATTTGCTACGACCTAGCAAGGCGCCATAGCATTTGATATTATTTTATGAAGCATGTACAATCAAGAGCGATGTTCTACAATTATGGATTAAAGTTAACTATTACATCAACTACGTACTTTATTTGCTACTAAAAATTCCCTTAACTGTTCCAGACCTCACGCCAGTCTGCGTGAGCTTAAACGCGTGTATTTCGGCCTCCTCTAGCAACACGGTGTTGGCTCTTCTGCCAACACTACAATCACCATTATGAAACAAAGGAAATCAGAGCTCGTTCGGAAAAATATAGGTGCTCTTTTTTCCGCTCGCTGTTAGAGATTGGAATAATAGAGAACTGTTGTGAAGGTGGTTCGATGAACTCTCTCCCAGGCACAAAAGTGTGATTTGCAGAGTATCCATGTAGAAACCAAGAGTAGGTGACAAGGAGTTGAACGTCCACACCTCACAACAGAACGTGAAGATCGGAGGCTTGCACTGTCTGGTAAGGCAGGACATGTGGCGATCAGGGGCAAATCTGACGACGGAGTATAAAGCTGCTTGAGGCACAAGTGTTTCAGGCACACTGCTCAGCGCACGTTGTGAAATACGGGGTTCCACTGTTCACGGTGTCACGTTTGCCATCGCAACCTAACAACATTGACATTTACTATTCCAGTGGGCACAGGATCTTCGAAATTCAACCGTGGACCAATGGAAGCGAGTCCTCTCGTCGGATTATTGACTAATTAATACACGACGTCACCGAAGTCAAGCGCTGTCGGGGGTGGCCGGCACTTGGATGGCCGCCATGCACTGTTGCCATTTTTCGGGATGCACTCAGCATCGTGATGCCAATTGAGGACCTACTCGAACGAATAGTAGCGTCTCCAGTCACAGAAAACCATCGTTAGGACCGGGAGAGTGGTGTGCTTACCACACGACCCTCCTATCCGCATCCTCAGTTGAGGATGACACGGCGGTCGAATGGTCCCGATGGGCCAATTGTGGCCTGAATACGGAGTGCTTAATACACGACGACAGCGGTCGTGTCCTAATATACTGTCATCCAGGTGAACGGCAGTTCGAAACATGCACCTCGGCGAAGTCGCAGGCCGGTGGGGACAGTTTTATGCTATGTGGGACACTCACCTGGGCTTCCACGAGGTACGTAATAGTCACAGCTCTGGACTGCGTGAACATTGCCGACCATCTGCATCCCTTTAGGCATGATGTATTCTCCGACGGCGGTGAACCATCTTGCAGATCGAGCGAGGTGGCGCAGCGATTAGCACATTGGACTAGCGTTCAGGAGGACGACGGTTCAAACCAATATCCGGCCATCCTGACTTAGGTTTTCCGTAATTTCTCGAGATTGCTTCAGGCAAATGTCGGGATGATTCCTCCGAAAGAGCACGGCCGATTTCTTTTCCTATCCTTCCCTGATCCGAGCATCAGCTCCGTCTCCAATGTCTTGGTTGTCGACGAGACGTTAAACACTAATCTCCTCCCCTGATCAGCATCCTGCAGGATAACTGTTCGTGTTACAAGGCCAGAATGATGCTACAAGGTTTTGAGGAGCATGATGTTTACCTCATGTTGACGTCTTTCCCACACAAATTCCGCAGAGTTGAGCCCGATGGAACATACACTACTGGCCATTAAAATTGCTACACCAAGAAGAAATGCAGATGATAAACGGGTATTCATTGGACAAATATATTATACTAGAACTGACATGTGATTACATTTTCACGCAATTTGGGTGCATAGATCCTGAGAAATCAGTACCCAGAACAACCACCTCTGGCCGTAATAACGGCCTAGATACGCCTGGGCATTGAGTCAAACAGAGCTTGGATGGCGTGTACAGGTACAGTTGCCCATGCAGCTTCACCACGACACCACAGTTCATCAAGAGTAGTGACTGGCGTATTGTGACGAGCCAGTTGCTTGGTCACCATTGACCAGACGTTTTCAATTGGTGAGAGATATGGAGAATGTGCTGGCCAGGGCAGCAGTCGAACATTTTCTGTATCCAGAAAGGCCAATACAGGACCTGCAACATGCAGTCGTGCATTATTCTGCTGAAATGTACGGTTTCGCAGGGATCGAATGAAGGGTAGACCCACGGGTCGTAATACATCTGATATGTAGCGTCCACTGTTCAAAGTGCCGGCAATGCGAACAAGAAGTGACCGAGACGTGTAACCAATGGCACCCCATACCATCACGCCGGGTGATACGCCAAGGTGGCGATGACGAATACACGCTTCGAATGTGCGTTCACCGCGATGTCGCCAAACACGGATGCGGCCATCATGATGCTGTAAACAGAACCTGGATTCATTCGAAAAAATGACGTTTTGCCATTCGTGCGCCCAAGTTCGTCGCCGAGTACACTATTGCAGGCGCTCCTGTTTGTGATGCAACGTCAAGGGTAACCCCCACAAATTCCCCAGAATTGAGCCCGATGGAACATATCTTGGAATCTATCGGGCGGCAGCTACGCGCCTACAAACCATCGACCTGGGCACTGCGTGACCGGTGGAAGCCATGTGGTGGCACGAACCTTCGGAAATCTACCAGGAACGTATCGAATCCATGCCACGCAGCTTCGTTGCTGTACTGCGTTCCAACGACAGAGCAACACTCTATTAATGTAATGTTTTGGCTCGCGAGTGCATGAACGTTTGGCGGTTACGCTACACATTTGTAAAAGGCTGCACAGCTGAGACTTAGCAGTCGTGGATAGTAAAAAATATAAGGAAATTTTAGCGGAAGCAATGGCAGCCAGTGCAACAAATTTTTGTCATTCAATAAACTCATTCAAATTGTTATCCTAATTTCATTGAGTAAGCACGACTCCATACTGTCACCTTCAACTAACAGAAAGTACGCCGTGTACGGTGATACAGTATATAGTAGTCTGAGAATCGTGTACACTATTGTGCACCGTTTTTGTGGCTAATCTGATATGCATATTCATCCCGTTCTAAATCCTCTCCAGATTTCGGAAATTAGCGATCAACTTGTGAAGTTATACGAGCTGTTATTTTAAATAAATGTGATGGTGGACAAATAAGTCTGTTTCGTGGTGTTGAAGTGAAGATGTACAAATTTAGCAACGTAAAACTTTTTATTCCCCTGGAAGCTTTCAGTATCGATTAGGTGTCATTGCGGGAACCTACATATTTTATTCTCACATCACCGTTGTATCAAATGCAGCTGGCATTGTTGAACTTTAAAATGCAAAATTACGTTTACGCGTGGTATAATTATTTTACAGTTAGGTAGAAATGATCATGATGCGCCGGCTGCTGTGGTCGAGCGGTTCTAGTCCGGAACCACGCGGCTGCTATAGTCGCAGGTTAGAATACTGCCTCGCGCATGGATGTGTATGTCCTTAGGTTAGTTAGGTTTCCGTAGTTCTAAGTCCGGGGGACTGATAACCTCAGATGTTAAGTCCCATAGTGCTTAGAGCCATTTGAACCTTTTTTTTTATCATGATGGATTTCTTCAGTACAAGGATACCGGTGTGACATCTCACTGTTGTTAAGAAGTCGAAGATCCCCGGGATATCTGACTGCAAAAGCAAATGTATTTCTGATTTTCTGTCCTTGTCAGAGGTTTTTTTTTAACCGTGTCACATTAAAACGGGATGTGTGGCTTTCCTGCCACTTCACCCATTCGCAAAAAAGGCTTACAATGGAAATTGTGTAAGCAAAGCTCGAGTTTGATTGAGAAGTAATTTCAAGTAGCAAGTCTGCCCACTATAAGTGATTACCACAGTGAAAAAGAATTCTTTTCATGAAAATCTCGAAAATGTTTTGCTGTCACGTCTTAAGTCAACAGAGTTAGTAATATATTTTAGTAAATTTATATAGCTCAATTATACAAACACCCTTTGTGAGTCATAAACTTTGATTCTTTGAGGTGTTTGTACTGAATCTTTCTCATTACGTAAATACGAAGTTTAACTACGGAAAAAAATTTCGGACTGGAATTCGAATTTAGTTGGCTCAATGTTATCGAATGACCGCCATGTCATGCCTAGCCCAATGACGTCATCGGATGTGAATATGGATGGCCGTGGGGGCAGCATACCGCTCTCGCGACGATCGTCCGTTTCCGTGACATGAATCCGCCGCTGCTGAATCCACTACTGGCCTCACAAAGGCTGAATCAAGGCCACTTAAACTACAAAGTCTGGGTGGTGTTGGCTGAATGCACCCCGCTTGCCAATAGCGCACGGCAGACCGCGACGTTCACCCATCCTAGTGATAGCAAGTTCGACGGTGCTTAACTTCAATGATCAGACGGGAACCGTTGTATCCACCGCTGCAAGGTCATTAGCATAAACTAGAATGCTGTGTCGTTAACCATTTTGTTTTTACGTTTTACCGCAAACGGTAAATCGTTGGATAATGATGGTCTATAATGATTCAGCTCCTTCATTTTCTATAGTTAAAAGGAAAGTGCCTGAATTGAAACGTGACAGCATTTCTCTCTAAGACGCCAGCGTGGCTAAAGTGCACAATATGGTATTGGATGATTGGCTATTAAAGGTGAATGAAATTAGTGATGTCTTAGGCATACCAAATAGGAAGAGCACAAACGATTATACAGGAATAACTAAACATGAGAAATTTTGTTAAATGCATATTAAAAGAAAAACGTGCTGTACTCACCAGATATGACTCTCTGTGAAGTTTTCTTGTTTTTCATAATATAAAGGGTTATAGAGGTAGGATTTTGGACGACTTCAAAAATTGTTTCTACTAGTGTGTGAAAGTTGGAGTAATTGCACTTAACCAGATTGTTATTTTGCCTTTTTTCTTTACCTAGATTTTATCCCGCCTAGTACGGAGGCCTCTTTCTGAAGACAAATTTTAGATTATTGTTTAACTGTTTGACCGGATGCCCTTCCTGAAACCATAGTCCTGAAGGTAGCCTGAGGGAGGGAATTCGTGTTTGGCATCTGTTTGTGAATCGTGTTAACATTGCTCTGTGTGTTACCGTGATATGGTGTACCAAAGTCTCTGAAGAATTTGGGAACCAGCCCTGCGTTTGCCTTAAGGAGCGAGTGAAAACCACGTAAAATTCACACTCAGGGTAACCAGTGCACCAGTTAACAGTTGTTAATACGCTGCGCAGGACTCGATCCCGGTGTGGCAGCCGGCCTCAGGTGGCCGAGCGGTTCTAGGCGCGTCAGTCCGGAGCCGCGCTGCTGATACGGTCGCAGGTTCGAATCCTGCCTCGGGCATGGATGTGTGTGGTGTCCTTAGGTCAGTTAGGTTTAAGTAGTTCGAAGTTCTAGGGGACTGATGACCTCAGATGCTAAGTCCCATAGTGCTCAGAGCCATTTGAACCATTTGGTGTGACACACATATCTAGAGCGTGCACTGTGGCACCTGTGAGATGATGTACCCTCTAAAAATTAATTTTAACTAATTCTGAAGTTATATTTCCTCTGTTTGTAAGATTCGAACGTTGTGCTTTTGTGTACAGTCCGACCACCTTAGACTCAGCGATGAAGAGCAATCATTGGAGGATGAGATTGAACTGGTCTCCAAAAATATTTTTAGTAATAAATAATTGCTGGTTTTTTTGTTGTTGTGGGCTCTGAGCACTTATATGGTCTAGTGCCCCTTAAAACCATGACATGAAACAAAACGTAAAAATCCCTTACTGGACGGCCACTGCTCGAGCAACCCCTTACCTACTCATCTCACGCCCTCAGTATCGAATCCACTGGGACTTGGACTACCCTTGGTTCCCTCTTAGAATTAGCTCTCTGCCTGAGCAGAAAGAAAACAACACATAACAAAGTTAAGGCTGCGATGACTCTTGGCACAGAGGTGCACAAAATGATCGTTATTTGCTATTGTGTTTCCCTATACTGAGCGACATGTTGGACAAGCTGTTCAGCTGATATGCGCCCCTCTTGCTCTAAAATGAACTGGTTTACGGATCTCAACATACCTAGCTCCAGAGTTTGATTTAAGAAGGTCAGATTCTGCTTTGGCAAAAATTCTTAAAGTGGCTTCTGGACAGTACAGCTGTGGCTGCATAACATTCAATTGCGTGACTCCTGAAATTGGCGCTGGCAGGTGGAAGGTTGGTCCCATTATGTTATACTTAGTTCCATTGATTGAAATTCCGCTCCCCTCGAGATCTATACGTTTCGCTTCTGCAAATACTCCCTGCTCAAAACAACTTGCTACTACTACCAAATTCTCGTAGGTGGAGAAGATCCAATGCATCCCGAACCGTTGCAAGCTTAATTTTGGCTCCACAATGTCCCTTGGACAAACTATTCCTTTCCCACTGGCTAAAAATAACTTCACCGTGCATGTGTCTGGATTGGTACTTACCACGCTGGCTGGACATACTGTTACCTTCCCTCTATAGCAGCTTCACAATTCCACCCTTGCCATCTCGACGTACCGGTTTCTAGTTGCTGAGATCAGCAGTACCTCTTTAGTTTTCACTTCCGCAAACTTGCTCAACGTTCCCTACTTCACTGGATATGGGTGGACCGTGTAACACTGAAACCTCACGTTCTTCCCCATAACCGGGAATTGGACAAAAATATATACTCGTGCGCAGTCGGTTGTTACACTTACTGTTGCGACATGGTAGAAAAACGGCAAATTTTGCTCGCTCGGCTTCATTATTAAATATACACCCGACGGTAGTTCCTTCTGCGCCTTGCGCAATCCGCGTAAATATTGGTCTGGCGGTATCAAATCGGTACTTATCTGGCCTTGCAATGCGTGATGCGGATCTTCTTGCAGATTCTTTATAACTCCCTGCACATCCCACACACTGTCAGCTACTCCTTGAAAAGTGTGGTTAAGATCACCTTGCTATCTAGCACTTCTAGATGCCCTGTAGGGTTCCCAGGCTACTATTTATTACGTCTTCCGACGCCTTAGCGTATTCCACTACCTGCCTAATGCGCGGAGTAACCGTGTGTTATTCAGGACTTCCGCTTCCAATGTCCCTATCTGAGTTTCATGCCAAGCTTCCGTTGCCCTACTCCCCTCTGCGTGTTGCCTCACCGCTTCCACCATGTTGTTCAGTTCTTTTATATCGCTTTCGTATGCGGATCCAAAAACTGACTTTAAAATTTTTTTCGTTTCCATCTTACCCATGGCACCGCTTCCTCCATCCATTCTACCTGCTTCCGTAGCGTCTTATAAACCTCATGCAGTTTCTTATACTGGCCTGCAGCTTCCTTCAGCATTCCCTTGCCCTCTGCACATTGCCTAAGCTCTTCGAACACTTCCTCAAGCCTCCTTACTTCATTTCGCATTTCCCATGGGTTCCATACCAACCTTAATGCCCACTGGTGACTCGACACCACCACATCTTTCTGCTTTGATCACAGCACACCCCCATCCAGGTGCTGCACCTGTAAGGCGTCCACCCCGATGATGAAGAGCTGAACCACCGCCAACGCTCCATCTTTCAGTGACCACAGAACAGGGATCACCATCACCCTTCCTCCCTCTTCAAAATGAGTGCTGTCCACAGCAGGCTTATTCGAAAACACATACAAAATATGAAAATACTATGCCTAATTACTCTACGCAAACTCAATGATACATGACACGAAAAAATAACTACAAATGCTCTACTCCTTTCTGGATCGCAAAGGGTACGGTACTTCATGCTGTACTCTAGCTTCCTGTTTTTTTCTGTGCTTAGTGTGGTGTGACCGATAGACACCACACTTGCTAGGTGGTAGCTTAAATCGGCCGCGGTCCATTTAGTACATGTCGGACCCGCGTGTCGCCGCTGTGTGATCGCAGACCGAGCGCCACCACATGGCAGGTCTCGAGATACGGACGAGCACTCGACCCAGTTGTACCACGACTTTGATAGCGACTACACTGACGAAGCCTTTCTGTCATTTGCCGAGAGACAGTTAGAATAGCCTTCAGCTAAGTCCATGGCTACGACCTAGCAAGGCGCCATTAGCCTTACATAGTTTGATAGTTATCGTATGAAATGTCTCATCAAGAATGCTGTATTCACATGAAGGAATAAAAGTTAAGTATTCGAGGAGCTGCATACTTTTCTTATTAGCATTCACTACTTATCCTGTTCCAGAATTCACGCCCGTCTGCGTTAGATAGCGTGCATTTCGGCCTCCTCTATCTACAAGGTGTTGGCACATTTGCCAACACATCACTTAGCACCTCTCTTCACTCTCTCTTCTCTCTTTCCTTCCTGTGACACGCCTGAAATCACATCCGGGCAACCCTTAGATGGCCGTAACCACCCAATGTGTACTATCGTTGTTCTAGTTGGCAGCTGAACCTTAACATTAACGGTGGATGTGGTTTCAACCACTTGGTATGGCCATTGATACCTCGTGAGGAATTTCTTCGTTTTCCGTTTTTGCGTATAGGGGCTGGACAGCATTACCAATTGCCCCACTCTATACTGCGGTGAACTTCCTTTCCGCTTTACTGCGTCTTCCTGCCTTTCCAAAGCCTTTGTATTCGCCTTTTGTACCCGCTTCCAAACATCCCGAATTATTCTTGCGAACTGACGTACAGATTCCCCGGTCCTTCCTTTCCGTAGCCTCGCCAAATCAAATAGTGACGGCATTTTTCACCCATACACAACCTCATATGGAGACAAACCGGTATTTGTATGGACTTTTCCATTGTACAAGCATACAATATGCATCAAATACTCGTCCCACTGATGGTGATGAGAATCGACATAAAAACTCAGCATTTCCCGATTGTTCTGTGTACCCGTTCTGTCCTTCCATTGGCCTGTGGATGCAATGCGCTTGCCATTCAACAATTTATGCAGTTCCTTCATTAAATCCGACATGAAGTTGGTCCCTTTGTCAGTAATTGAGGGGTTGAGATCAAAAAGGGGATATGTCACTCACTGATGTTCTGAGATATGTTGAAAAAACCGTATAATTCTGAATAGCGTTATTCCCAAACCTTATAGCTAGTCCCACAGACTCGTGAGGAAGAATACAATGTTATACCAACAATCTGTAATCATAGGATGAAGGCAACTAATAGAAAATGGTAATAGAAAATAACTGACATATCCCCTTTTTGATTTAAACAACAGTCATTGTACTTTTTGATTTAAACAACAGTCATTGTACTGAAGTATTGTATAATGAAACAAAATACCACATCTATCAGCGAAATATTTTTTTTAATCATTTCAACATGGTCATACACATCTAACATGGGAGAGTTAATTCCACATGTTTCACTTATTAAGCAACGCTTTGGATATTGACAGAGATATATGTTCACAAATTTGTCACTCTTGATCATTGTCCCAAACTTCACTTCCAGATTCACTGGCGTCCTCTCCACCAGTCAGTTTATTAATGTCGCATTGCCTTAGAAGGCTAACAAAATACTCACGAAACTGCAAAGGGATAACGTCAATCATGCGTGCAATATCCTTCAGTTTCTCAGGTTTAAGTGGAATGACGTCCATGTATGCGTTTGGCACATTAAGGAATAGAGGGACTGTCCCAGCCTTAACCAGACGAAAATCATACACTACTGGCCATTAAAACTGCTACACCAAGAAGAAATGCAGATGATGAACGGGTATTTATTGGACAGATATATTATACTAGAAATGACATGTGATTACATTTTCAGGCAATTTGGGTGCATAGATAGAAATCAGTACTCAGAACAACCACCTCTGGCCGTAATAACGGCCTTGATATGCCTGGGCATTGAGCCAAACAGAGACTGGATGGCGTGCACAGGTACAGCTGCCCATGCAGCTTCAACACGATACCACAGTTCATCACGAGTAGTGACTGGCGTATTGTGACGAGCCAGTTGATCGGCCACCATTGACCAGACGTTTTCAATTGTTGAGAGATCTGGAGAATGTGCTGGCCAGGGTAGCAGTCGAACATTTTATGTATCCAGAAAGGCCCGTACATGACCTGCAACATGCGGTCGTGCATTATCCTGCTGAAATGTAGGGTTTCGCAGTCATCGAATGAAGTGTAGAGCCACGGGTCGTAAGACATCTGAAATGTAACGTCCATTGTTCAAAGTGCCGTCAATGCGAACAAGAGGTGACCGAGACGTGTAACCAATGGCACCCCATACCATCACACCTGGTGATGCGTCAGTATGGCGATGACAAATACACGCTTCCAATGTGCGTTCACCGCGATGTCGCCAAACACGGATGCGACCATCATGATGCTGTATACAGAACCTGGATTCATCCGAAAAAATGACGTTTTGCCATTCGTGCACCCAGGTTCGTCGTTGAGTACACTATCGCAGGCGCTCATGTCTGTGATGCAGCCTCAAGGGTAACCGCAGCCATTGTCTCCGAGCTGATAGTTCATGCTGTTGCAAACGTCGTCGAACTGTTCGTGCAGATGGTTGTTGTCTTGCAAACGTCCCCATCTGTTGACTCAGGGATCGAGACGTGGCCGCACGATCCGTTACAGCCATGCGGGTAAGATGCCTGTCATCTCGACTGCTAGTGATACGAGGCCGTTGGGATCCATCACGGCGTTCCGTATTACCCTCCTGAACCCACCGATTCCATGTTTTGCTAACAGTCATTGGATCTCGACCAACGCGAGCAGCAATGTCGCGATACGATAAACCGCAATCGCGATAGGCTACAATCCGATCTTTATCAAAGTCGGAAACGTGATGGTACGCATTTCTCCTCCTTACACGAGGCTTAACACAACGTTTCACCAGGCAACGCCGTTCAACTGCTGTTTGTGTATGAGAAATCGGTTGGAAACTTTCGTCATGTGAGCACGTTGTAGGTGTCGCCACCGGAGCCAACCTTGGGTCAAAGTTCTGAAAAGCTAATCATTTGCATATCACAGCATCTTCGTCCTGTCAGTTAAATTTCGCGCCTGTAGCACGTCATCTTCGTGGTGTAGCAATTTTAATGGCCAGTTGTGTATTTCGCCATTCCACTGCTACTGGGTGAAACAGAGATGCATTTTGACTGGTCAGTGTACTCAAATAGTTCGTAACGTGTAACAGACCATTTTTCTCCTTGCACTGTTACAGACTTCTTAAAAAATGAATTAAGATGTTTCTGATAGTCACGAAATGCGTCTTGCGTGCATAGTTCAATATGCATGCGTTTTCTTGCTTTCTGTAGTACTGTGAACCATTGGTGGTGCGTATACACTGTGTCCTGTTTCCTTTTCCGTAATTCCAGACTTGTAGGAACGCCCACGGGTTGGGAACATGTAGAAAACGCTGGAAAATCTACCGCTATGACCTTAAGTGTACCAAAATTGAACCATTGTGCGATTCCTATTCTGTCCTGCACAGGCAACGGAAAATGCATACAACGTTTTCTCACTAGAGGCCACATGTTTAGTTATGAAATCCATAATGATAGAAACCATTGTATTAGGACCCTTCTTAGCGGTTACTTCATCAAACATATAAATGAAAGCTTGGTTGTCGTAAAATTTATGAATACCAAGTACAAATACCCATGGCTGCCACAGACAGCATGTATCAGTTACTGGTATGTGTGGAACAAGAACGTTGTGTATGAAATCGAATGTGATCATTTCTGATTTTCCCACCTCTTCTCCTTGTACAGAATGGTTCAAATGACTCTGAGCACTATGGGACTTAACATCTGAGGTCATCAGTCCCCTAGAACTTAGAACTACTTAAACCTAACTAACCTAAGGACATCACACACATCCATGCCCGATGCAGGATTCGAACCTGCGACCGCAGCGGTCGAGTGGTTCCAGACTGAATCGCCTAGAACCGCTCGTCCACACCGGCCGGCCTCCTTGTACAAGTTTTTGACAACATGTCATGTTCTCATAGAACAGACGTGCACGAAGTTTATGGAGTTTCAACTCATTTTGCGCTGCAGTCTTGATAGTAGGGTAGTTCTCTCCTTCAATTGTACATGTAAGCCTTTCACATTCACCACAGACATCCAATCGAGGACGACCAAAGCCATAGTTATAATGAATCTTGAAATAATCGTTAAAATAACGATATCGTACCTTTGGTTTGAACAACCCTTGGTCAGTAATGTTACTTTGAGACCTATAAATTATGTACATTTCGGAGGCGTATTTTTCAAGAAACATTTCCCACGTGGTTTTCAAAGATCAAGAACTTAAGAGGTATCTCTTCTTCCTACTACAAAGCCCATAATGTGCTACCCCTACTGGGAACGACTCAGTGAATTCCGCTATAATGACATTGGTATTTTCTGGAACGGAATAATGGATTTGGTGTCTACCACGACAATCATGTGGCGAAGTCACTCCTCCTTGACTTAAGCGGTACAGTCTATCCACTCGGCCATGCCATGGAATGCAATAAAAGCTTTCTTACGTACCATAGTTTCCTTGAAGCCATCTTTAACCTGCAGATACAAGTGAATTAGTATCATAAAACAAATATCTACATAATCATGATACTGTAACCCTGTTAAATATATGCCTTAACTATTTAACTAAAAGATTTTACAAAACGTGGATCAATGATGTACATAATTCGGGAACGAAATGGTTAATAAAATAATATTACAGGTGTCATGACAGTTACCTTATAATAATAGTTTGCTGTCTTTCCACGTTTGTTAATGGAGTTTGGGCGTGGTCTCCTTGTTTTTGGAATGAAGGGAAGAATGTAAGCACTCAAGGACCCATCCTGTCCATCTTTGTTGGGCATATTGTTGAATTCTGTCAACAATAGTTCCTTCTCAGCAAATAAGAACTTCTCAAAACATTTACGCCGGCATCTGTAAACAGGTATTAGCGTATTATTAACCTATATACTCGGCGAATAACATAATTTCACCGATTTCCTGTATTACAACTAAAACATAAATTGAAACTTTGAGTCCGTGAGAGGAATTTATATTCACATTATAGACCAATTTTTCTACACAACTTGCCTCTGCTACAGACTATTACATTATGTACTGAGAATTCAAACAATGAACATTGTGTGACTATTTACCTGCAATCTGCACCTGTTTCCCTCCTAGGAACAATGTTTCGTTTCCAGTTGGTATACTCCAAACCCTTGACCTTCTTTTGTTTAATCACATTCCTCTTCCACAGTTCGAGTCGTCATTTCTTCGTTCTAAATTCATGTAAATCGTCTTCGGACTCGTCTGACGGTTCCCTCACTGAAGCCATTTTGAAATCTCACAGCTGATTACTGCAAACCGCTACAGTGTTGCCCTCACGCCTCACGTTCTTTCGTGCAATATACGGACTTGTCTCTGTGACAAGTCCTCTTTCTGCACGAAACGTAATTTCAACACTCGTTTTGACAGGGAAAAAAAAAAAACACTGATCAAGTCCCATGTCAGAACCAACAGATGTGGAATCGTGTGAAAATACTAACTACAGTAATAACTCACATAGCCCAAAAATGATGACAAGTCCCGTTTCTGATCTCAACGCCTCAATTATTGTCTCCTGTACACCAAAATCCCGTTGTTTACTAACGCTCACACGATCACTGTTGCCTGTTGATTTGGCATAGGCATCATCTCCACATACCTCGAAAAATGGTTTATTATTGCCAGAACGAATCTGTTCCCCAATGACGTTCGCCTGAAATTTCCTAGGACATCAATCCCCAACAAAGAAAATGGACATGTCGCTTCCGGTAATAGTTGTAGCTGTATCTGTTTCCGACTCAAATCTGCTCTCTGCGAACGTGGTATACAATTCTTGTCATACTGATTCACATCTCCTTTCCTACCTCTCCACCAACACCTCTCCGCCACTCTCCTATTCGTCGCTCTACACCCTCCATGATCAGATAACACGTGATCATGTGCATCCTCCAAAAACGAACGCACATCCTTGCCAGAAAACGGAATAATCAAACTCGCAGCAGCTGGATCAATCTCCTGCACCCTAGGCAACAACGACTGATCAGATGCGGTTTCCTGCTCATTTCTAGATGTTAATTCATTTCTCAACAGCGTACTGTCTGCTGTCAATTGTGCTACTTTTTCCAACAAAATCCGTACCACTTCTGGTTCCAACACACCTCGCACCCCTGACCCATGTTGCTTTCATTCCCAGTTAGTCCCGAAATAAAACATTTAAGTACAAGAATAACCTGACTCCCTACACCTCAGTATCATCATACTCGGTAACATCATACTCAAAAAAATACAGAAGTAATAAAATGCCACGAAATAAAATAATAAATCTTACTGCCCCTAATACACTAACACTTATTCTGAGAAAAAAGCCGGCCGAGGTGGCCGTGCGGTTAAAGGCGCTGCAGTCTGGAACCGCAAGACCGCTACGGTCGCAGGTTCGAATCCTGCCTCGGGCATGGATGTTTGTGATGTCCTTAGGTTAGTTAGGTTTAACTAGTTCTAAGTTCTAGGGGACTAATGACCTCAGCAGTTGAGTCCCATAGTGCTCAGAGCCATTTGAACCATTTGAACCATTTGAGAAAAAAAATGCCTACAAAAACATTTTAAATGGCCTGCCATGAGCCATACCCAAAAATATAAAAAGAAAAGAAAACGTCCAATACTCAAAAGAAAACTGGTCAAAACTCACCACATCTTGTGTATGTAAAGCGGGCAGTGGGCTCGAACATTGTACTGGACAGACAACGTCCTCTATTCTGACACCAAATGTAGTGGCAACTTCTGCCACCGAATGTAACAGCAACACCAAATGTAGCGGGGAAAGGAAGAGGGCACTGTATCCGAACATTCCAACTGATTTATTGTTTCCAAATACAGTGCCCCTGTTCTTCTCGATCTGCTTCACTGGGTCCTGCAATGCCTGTGATTTGCTGTCTGCGAAACAGCTTGGCGCGGAATGGCTGCCTCAGCAGCACGTGCATGCAGTGCGTGTCAGCCTTGTGTGCCTGTGGAGTTGCGGCATCGTCATGATACTGGCAGGCGACTCAGCAGTCTGCTTCCCTGCTGACTCAGCGCCGGTCAGTGTGAGCCGCAGGCAGCCAGCTGCGTTCTTCTCGCCGGCGTGGCTGAAATCGTGGCGACAACAAGCACCGGCGATCCGGAGTCTGAATTAGTGTATCCCAACTGTCTGCGACTAGTGTAATCGATGGAATAGTGCGAAAGTATTCAGATGTCTGCGATCCATGTAACTGAGGCGGGACATGGAGACCAGCCCGGTATTCACCTATGGGGATGTGGAAAACCGCCTAAAAACCACATCCAGGCTGGCTGGCACACCGGCCCTCGTCGTTAATCCGCCGGGAGGATTCGACCCGGGGTGGGCCTCGCCTCGGGATGCCTCCAGCGTGTGTTGAAAGCCAGGATGACTGCCCATGGTAGCATACCGTAGAGTGGCCCGCCACTGGCAGGCTATGGACCCTGCATCGGTCTCAGAGGGTCGAACCAGCGACCCGCCATGGACTGGAATGCTGGTGCCCCATCTGCTGCCACATATTGCTGGTGGTGTGACATGCCCTGCTGTCCAGGAGAGCTGCCACACTTGAATGAATCTGGTTAGAAACCCGCACCTATTTATATGCGGCTGTGCATCTCTGTTTTGCCATATGTGCTGCTCCGCATCACGTACTCATTACACACTAGGTTGGCCAGTGGGCCCCTTCTGCCTGTGATTTGCGACTTGCAAAACCACTACATATACTCTTTCAGCAATTTGACGGCCCTGTAGCCTCTGTTGTATTTCGGAACTGTTGGTATGCATAATTCACTGCAATCCGGCCCACAACTATAACTTCTGCTTCTGCTCAGAATATTGCACAAAACTAACTTTCCCTATCCTAAACGGTGGTGCCGCTACACCGTGAAAATAGTAGTTAATGTGATCACCTTGCGTTCTACACTGGCATAATAGTCAATAGACAGGGTGTCCATCAACATTCTTCAAAATTTTGGACATTAAAAACTTAAATACACCACAACATAATAACAACTGATTTTCAGCAAGTGGCAAGCTAACTATAAAGTTTTATTTCCTTGTTCACACAAGTCAATAGGTACATCCCCAGTCGCATGGACGAATTCCAGTGGATATTGAACCTCTCTCCACAGCGAAATTTTCATATACACTGCGAACGTGTAAATTTTAGTCCCATACGTTTGTGGTGGTGGTGGTGGTTTTTGGGGGAAGGAGACCAGACAGCGAGGTCATCGGTCTCATCGGATTAGGGGAGGACGGGGAAGGAAGTCGGCCGTGCCCTTTGAAAGGAACCATCCCGGCATTTGCCTGGAGCGATTTAGGGAAATCACGGAAAACCTAAATCAGGATGGCCGGACGCGGGATTGAACCGTCGTCCTCCCGAATGCGAGTACAGTGTCTAACCACTGCGCCACCTCGCTCGGTCCCATACGTTTGTAATCTTAGATTTGTATACCTGATCCCTTATAAACTCCTACAGGGGAAGTCTGGTGGTTCCAATTGGGCACAGCAAACTCTTGTAACATGTCGAGGTAACCAACCACAAACGTTGAAGGGCGACTCACTGAAAGAGAACAGACCAATGATGCAACTGTGCATAACAGTAAGCGCCACACATTGACCTTGGGACTGTCCCTTTCCATTTCATGTGTGGCGAGAGGACTCTCTGATCTCCCACATACTAATATTATGAGGGCTCAGTTTTCCAGACCCATGAAAAGTTGATTCGGCAGAGAAACGAATCTTTTCCAAATGATCATTCCCAGTGTTGATCTCGATTAATATATCAATTGCAAACTGTCCACGATGAGGCTTGTCTGTCGACTTTGGTGCCTGAACCTTGTAGGTATAAGGAAGTAACCCATTATGAAAAACTTTGTGCACTGTTTATCGTGGCAGTTCTCACTTTTTGGCCGTCTTACACAATGATTTTATAGGACTCATCGCAGACGCCTCTCGTACCTCGTCTACGTTGGCATCTGAAATAGATGGATAAGATGTCCCCTGTTATGGAAAACGCTAACTGTTACCATAAACGATGCATGCCAACCCAAATAATTTATCGGACTGTTGGTTCTCCCTCATTATGTGTAAGAGAGTTTTCCTTGCACTTGGGTATCGGACTTCGTCTCTATGAATCAGCCTACAATGTGGGCATCCAAAGTTTTCTTCTAATCTGGAAAATAAAAACTTGCCACGTGTTGACAACCAGCTGTTATTATGTACCATAATCTTTAAGTTATTTAGATTTAAAGTTGCAAAGTTAATGAATGGAATAACATGTAGTAATAAGTAACATAATGCTATACTATGTCTTAAAAGTGGGGACTTTCAGAATCAACGCTATCATGCTTTAAAACTGGAGGTGTCATGTAAACATTTGGGCTGATAAATTAAGTTATAAGATAAGGGCGATCAAAAAGTTTCCGTTTGAGGGCCTTTGTGCGTTGTATACGCAATGTAGCGCGACATCGATGCGGGTATATAAGCACCGAGATGTAGGCACGAGAGTAGTGCAACATTCGTGTCTTTCCGAAATGTGTGTAGTAAATGCAGAAATGTGAAACATTGAGGCGTTGTTGAGAAATGCGTCAATACACGACCGACGTGCTGTTATTCTTTTCTTGGCTGCCAAAGGTAGACATCCATTGGAAACTGGAGAATGAGTGTGGACAGCAAGTCAGTTGAAAAGCGCCATTGTGGAATGGTGTCCCAAGTTCCGTGCTGCGTCATGATAATGCATGTCCCCGTACCGCAAATGGTATAATGCAGAAGTTAATGGCAACTCATGTGGGAGACCCCGGAGCAGGCGTCCTATAGATCTGATCTCTCCCCATTCGATTATCATTCCTCCGTTTCCTTAAAAAAAAAAAAGGCCTCTAAGGGCCACGGATTCCTGTCGAACTAGGACATGCAACAGACAGTTACGGACTACTTCACACAGCATGACATGATGTATTACCAAACTGGGATCTTCAACTTGGTGCGGCAGTGGTATGATTGCCACAGTTCTGACGGCGATTTTTCCTGATTGGCATACCGATTCTGAACTCTACGGCGTTCGAATGGGAACTTTCTGATCGCCCCTTATAGTGGGCTAAGAAACTCCATACTAATAAACGAAATATGCATAATAACTTGACTGTGGAGAGATGTAGGAGAGCAGCTGAAATACATACAAACATATTCAGTTGCATTGCACGTCAGTCATTGGAAATGTAAGCTACCTAATGGCGTCCCATAAACGTATCAGTTTCAGAAATTCAGATCCATTTTACCTATGCAGAGACTGGGGAGTAGAGCATTCATAACAAGATGAAATGATGCTGTATCACAGTCTATTCGTTTATGATTAGCGTCCAGCCTGTGACCAACAAGCGCTACAGGTGGCAATTTGGATGAATAGGACAGATAGTAAAGAAACGCTCACGTCCTCTGTAGTTTCCAGAGGGAGTCGCAGCAGCAGTTAGCTCCGCCGCTATCTCAGAGACACGCAGCACATAGCGACCAGAATAGTGTACATAGCGGACCTGTACTTCACCAGCAGTGAGGCTACCGTGGACTAGAACGGAAGAGCATCTACCACAACGGCTATCTAGAGTTAAATAATTTTCTGTTCTTAGGAATAAAGAACCCAGTTATTATATGTATGCAGTTTGTGTTATAGAAAGAGGATACCGGCCAACAAACAATATTCTCTCCTTGCTTCCTTGGAACAGGCCTGCAGGGACAACGTCAAGACACAGAAATAATTACTTTACTTTGGCAATTACTATCAAAAATGTCCAAGTTGCAGTGAAATGAATAATATACTATAGACTCTGTGGGTGATGTAGAAGAGTAAGTGGATTGTGAACCTTCGTTCATGAGTTTTGTGCCTATAAATGGATGGAATAACATCTTAATAGAGAGACTGAATTACCATTGCCAAGTAGTAGGCAAAATTCTGTAATTAAATGTATAAAATCATCTTGTAAGTTGAATTTTGGGTGTGGTAGGAGCTCTGTAATATCTGCACCAACGGAAAAAATAAATCATAAAACCAAGAAGGAGCTGAGCGATGTAAACGTAAGTTCATTGGCGTGTTTATACATCTGAAAATGATATCTATTCAAATTTCGCACCTGTCGCATAAGAGTGCCACTAGTAGCATCACTATGATGACTCAATTCAGGTTTGCTTTAAATACACGCTGTAACGATCATTAGTTGCGTTTGAGACTGGACATGGTGAGTTGATGTAAGTCAAGAAAGCCTATAAAGCGACAAAGACGCCGTTATCAACACTCCACGAGTTTGAACGGGTTCGTGTAATTGCACTATATGAGGCTGGATATTCTTTCCGCGATATATCAGAAAGACTTGGCAGGAATGTAGGCACTCTACGTGATAGCTGGCAGTGGTGGTCAATAGAACTTATAACGGTTGCAAGAAGACTGGGCTCTGGACGGCCACATAGCACTATAGCACTACCGCGAGGGGTGACCAACGTGTTCGGCGTATGTTTCTAGCACATTGTACTGCACCTGCAATAGCAATATGAGCAGCAGTTGGCACCACAGTGACACAACGAACTGTTAAAAAGCGATTACTTCCAGAACAGCTGAGAGTCAGACGCCCTGTAGCGTGTACTCCACAGACGCAAAACCACCGCCATTTACGACTTCAGTGGTGTCAAGGAGGAGCTCATTGGAAGGTAGGGTGGAGGTCTGTTGTGTTTTCTGATGAAAGCTGGTTCTCATTCGGTGACACTGATGGCCGTGTGTTGGTTAGAAGAAGGCCAGTCGGGGGCTTGCAACCAGCCCATACGTGTGTTAGACATACTGGACATACCCCTGGAGTTATCGCCTGGGATGCGATTTCGTATGTTGGCAAGAACACTCCCGTGGTTATCCAGTGCACCCTGACTGCAAATCTGTACATCAATCTGGTGATTCGGCCTGTTGTGCAGCCATTTATGAACAGCATTTGAGTGTGTTTTCAACAGGATAACGGTCGCCCACATACCGCTGTTGTAACCCAACGAGTTCTAAAGACTGTCGACATGTTGCCTTGGTCTGCATGGTCAACATATCTGTCTCCAATCGAGCAGATATGGGTCATCATCGGACGACATCTCCAGCATCACTCACAAACAGTATTAACCATCCCTGGATTGCCATAGCAACAGACATGAAAATCCATGCCACAAACTGACAAACAGTTCCTGTTAAACACAATACATGCACATTTACATGTTTGCATTGAACATTTGGTGAATACACCGGTTATCAATGTGCTGCAGGGGGCGAACTATTTGGAGGCATGGCAGACGGATGGTGTGTCAGGAGGCACTCTCCCAGTTTGCCACTTGCTGGTTCCTCAGGGAAGAGAAGGTGGTTGTAATCTGTGCACACCGGTGAGTTCAGTGAAAGAAGAGTGACTTTTAACCATTTATTTCTGCAAATACATGTCTCCTTTAGCGATGATACGGTGGCCCTCTGCCCACCCATCAGGCTAGCCGAGCGCGCTAACACGCTGCTTCCTGGACTCGGGTAGGCGCGCCCACCCCGGATCGAATCCTCCCGGCGGATTAACGACGAGGGCCTGGATGTGGTTTTTAGGCGGTTTTCCACATCCCCCTAGGTGAATACCAGGCTGGTCCCCACGTCCCGCCTCAGTTACACGGCTCGCAGACATCTGAATACTTTCGCACTATTACATGTATTACACTAGTCACAGGCAGTTGGGGTACACTAATTCCTTCCCGGGGGGTACGGGGTGTCGGCAGGAAGGGCATCCGTCCACCCCCTCAACTAACATTGCAACATCCGATTAACCATGCCGACCCTGGGTATCTGTGGGACAAGCGGCACAAGCAAAAGAAAGAAAGAAAGACGGTGGCCCTCTGCTGCTGCTTAGCCGGGGGCACCGCGAGTGCCTTGCAGCTACTCAGGAAGAGGATGCTGCGTCTCCTCTCTCCACACACGAAGAAGATGGCGCATGCATATGTTGCTTACACACGACGACCTAGGAGGTCCTCGATCCCCTCTCATAACTTTGGCTGACGACCTAGGAGGTCCTCGATCCCCTCTCATAACTTTGGCTCATCTCTGCTCTCTGAACCGCGGTGACAGTTGTCGTGAGGTCGAGAAGTGCGCCGATCCTAGCCTGCCGTGCAGGTAGGCCTCGTGGCTCCGGTAAAGTGTCAGGAACGCTGGTGTCTTGGTCTATGTCAACACGGAAGACCCCCAGGCCTTCCCAAAAAAAATGGCTCTGAGCACTATGGGACTTAACATCTGTGGTCATCAGTCCCCTAGAACTTAGAACTACTTAAACCTAACTAACCTAAGGACAACACACACATCCATGCCCGAGGCAGGATTCGAACCTGCGACCGTAGCAGTCGCGCGGTTCCGGACTGAGCGCCTAGAACCGCTAGACCACCGCGGCCGGCCAGGCCTTCCCGTCTGCATTGGAAGCTGTTAGCAGCACCGAACTCGTGTCTGGTGCTTAGGGACAGGAAGGCATCCCTCCAGCGCCTGTTGGTGGTGTTGAGTACGAGCAGGCAATGTACAACAGACTTATACCCAGCTTTAATACCGTGTCAGGGAATCGAGTACGTGCGTCCTGTACCCCATCGATCCTTCTGACCGACTACCTTCTGAACTCAAATTCTGGTGTATTTAAAGTGTGAAATATCGGCTGGTGTTGACCCAATGTCACTTGTAATGACCACATAGGCTTTCCTAATATACGAGGGACGTTTGAAAAGTCCGTCCAAAGTCCGAGAGGTGGCACCACCGGAACTTATTGAGGTCATGTTTAGTTAGTAGTATCTTTGGAAAGAACGCACACCAAGTTTCAGCCATATTGGTCTATTTCTTTATGTTTGGTTTTCGTGTGAATCAAGGAAGTCGAGTGATTGTCAAAAAATGGACGAAAAAGAATTTCATGTGGCGATTAAACATTACTTTATGAAAGGCAAAACGCCTCAGGAGACTAAAGAGAAGCTTGCTAAACATTACGGTGACCCTGCACCTTCGATTAGAATAGTTTATAAATGGTTTCAAAATTTTCGGAGTGGCCACATGAGCACAAGTGATGTTGAACGTTCTGGACGCCCTGTGGAGGTTACGACTCCAGAAATCATTGATAAAATCCATGATATGGTGATGGATGATAGAAGAGCTAAGGTGCGTGAGATTGCTAGTGCTGTGGGCATCTCGAATGAACAGGTACATAATATTTTGCAAAAACATTTGGACATGAGAAAGCTATCCACAAGATTGATTCCGCGATTGCTCACTCTTGACCAAAATCAGAATCGTGTGAAGTGTTGCAAGGCTGGTTTGCAGCTGTTCAGGAAGAATCCGCAGGACTTTAAGTGTCGTTTCGTCACTGCGGATGACACATGGATACATTACTATACTCATGAGACCAAACAACAATCTAAACAATGGGTTACCAAGGGAAAATCTGCACCAGAAAAGGCTAATACCATTCCTTCGGCCGGGAAGGTTATGGCAACTGTTTTTTGGGATTCGCAAAGAATAATCCTCATCGACTATCTGGAAAAGGGTAAAACTATTACAGGTGCATATTATTCATCGTTACTGGACCGTTTGAAAAGCGAGCTGCAAGAAAAACGCCGGCGATTGAACAGCAAAAAAGTCCTTTTCCATCACGACAATGCACCAGCACACACCTCAGCAGTTGTGCTCGCAAAATTATTGGAAATAGGATTCCAACTCGTTTCACATCCCCTCTATTCTGCAGACTTGGCACCCTCTGACTACTGTTTGTTCGCCAATTTGAAGAAATGGCTGGCGGGACAAAGATTTTATTCAAACGAGGTGGTGATTGCACTAACTAATAGCTGTTTTGCAGACTTGGACAGTTCCTATTATTCGGAAGGGCTCAACAAATTAGAATACCATTGAACGAAGTGTGTAAGTCCAAAAGGAGACTATGTCCAAAAATAAAAAAGGTTTATCCCAAACACTTAAGCAGTTTTTATATTTTTGCACGGGCTTTTCAAATGCCCGTCGTAAATGCATCAGCGATCGATATCGCGCCCTATTTGCTTAACACATTTGTTACACCAACAGACTGGTTTGCAACAATATTCTGCACACCTTCTTGCGTTGACGACACGGCTTCTTAAATGGTTCAAATGGCTTTGAGCACTATGGGACTTAACATCTATGGTCATCAGTCCCCTAGAACTTAGAACTACTTAAACCTAACCAACCTAAGGACAGCACACAACACCCGGTCATCACGAGGCAGAGAAAATCCCTGACCCCGCCGGGAATCGAACCCGGGAACCCGGGCGTGGGAAGCGAGAACGCTACCGCACGACCACGAGCTGCAGACACGCGGCTTCTTACTTTACGTAAAAGGTGACATGATACTTCTCAGTTGTATTGCTTTACTAAGCTTCTGCTGATGCTAGCTACCGACTTCGTGCAAAGCGCTGATGTTCTGCTCTCCGCCTGGCCTGCTAACGTGATGGAACGCTGTCGTTTCGTGTCGCACTTGTTAACACTCCTGCACGGAACACGAAGTGAATGAGGTCTCGCAGTTATGAAACTCTGCGGCTAGCTGCCTGATACAGAGTTGGTACATAACACCACCATCGTTTCATATTTGCAATAGTTTATCTCGCAGTGACATTAACCTGTAATCTTGCAATGTTAATAACTTAGATATGTAACCTAGGCAAATGTATTCCCAATACTTTATTGTTCTACATTACTTTTCGGTTTTGCGATTTTTTTTCCATCAGATTATTTATTTAATACTCGCCAGGGTAGCCGAGAGTACTAACGCGCTGCTTCCTGCACTCGGGTAGGCGCGCCGGCCCTGTATCGAATCCGCCTGGCGGACTAACGACGAGGGCGGGTGTGCCAGCCAGCCTGGATGTGGTTTTTAGGCGGTTTTCCACATCCCACTAGGTGAATACCGAGCTAGTCCTCACGTTCCGCCTCAGTTACACGACTCGCAGACATTTGCTACACGTTCGCACTCTGCATGGATTACACTAGACGCAGACAGTTGGGGTACACACATTCTGCCCGGTAGGCGGGGGAAAGGGGGGGGGGGGTACAGGGTGGCGACAGAAAGGGCATCCGGCCACCACTTAAAATTAACACACCAAATCCGGTTAACCATAACAGCAGACCCCGCCAGACGGGATAAATGCTTGGAAAGAGAGAGTGTATTTATTTAATATGTATTGTGCATTATGTGCAAATGGTCGAAGCCATCATCATACGTTTCATAGTGATATGCTCAGAATGATGTCATGGAGGTTTGTCTGCAGGGCTGGACTGAGACAGGGCATCCCATTTATCTACCTCTGGGTGTTTGATGACTGAGGGAAAGGTTCGTTCAGCAGCCGGCGACGGTAAGACTCGGCAACTTGCATAATAAATCTCTGTCTTTGCGTCCACTGTGTGTTACCGGGAAAGGCATTGCTTGTGTTATTTCAGATGAGGTGAGGCAAGTCACACGCAGAAGCGAGGCAGCACCCATCGTTATATCAACACACAGGCACACTGGAGTGAGTAGTGCAACGAAGACTGGTGTAAAACGGAGTGACAGAGTGTCTCAAGATTCTGGGTGCCATGTGTGGCCTTGGGGGGTGGGGAGAGGTGCGACTGGTGGTGTGTGTCCATCAGGAGCACACTGAACCCGTGGGAGAGGGACAACGACACTTTTTCGGGTCATAAATTGCCAACTTTGTGATGACAGTTGTCACCTTACACTAAAAGCATTTGACCATTAACTAACATTTGCATCAATATGAGCGCAAGCTCGCTACTTGGCCGCCATGTTGCCCATAAATTATCGCAATTAAATTGACAGTTATGGGCCATCAATTGCAATTATAATGACGGTTATAGCCCGTGAATTACATACTAAATAATCAAAACAAGGGCTCAGGTGAGTGTCTTGTTTACATATGGGGAGCTAGAGCGGGTCTCTGGTTGGTTTACATAAGGAGAACAACAGGCCCTTAATCATCGTATGCCCATAGTCCCCCTACTAACATACGCCCCTATTTTTGTAAACCGTTCACAATGCCGAAACGATGTTTTCGTCATATGATACTGAGCAGGGTCACACAGTTTTCTTATATGTTCAATCCACTTAACACTTTTATCAAACCACAATATTGATATTTCATTCTTCTATGTAACAATACACATTTCTTAACGGCATTATAGAGCTGTTGAAAAGACATAGTTAATACTGGCGTTGAAATTTTTCTTTTAAGTGTCCCATGAATGAGATAAAATTGAAATGCAAGGTGGCCGGAAGCGTTTATTGCAGTGTGAATACAGTCCAGTGGAGCTCTCATACGCCTACTCTACTTACAATAAACGTAGTAGTTAGCTGCTATTGCTGTAACTCGAACTGTATAGTACATTCTAGCATATCAGAGGAGAGATGGGAAAATAATATCGAGTGTGTATGTACTGATCTTTAAGTGAGCAGCATTTATGGGAACGAGTAAACGGACGAAAAGTTTCATAAGACGATGGAGCCTAGCATGAGACCTCCACTTGCCGGCGTTTATACAGCGGTAGTCTAAGGCGCTGCAGTCACGGACTGTGCGGCTGGTCCCGGCGGAGGTTCGAGTCCTCCCTCGGGCATGGGTGTGTGTGTTTGTCCTTAGGATAATTCAGGTTAAGTAGTGTGTAAGCTTAGTGACTGATGACTTTAGCAGTTAAGTCCCATAAGATTTCACACACATTTGAACACATACTGCAGTAGCCGATTTCAATTTTATTTCACTGTCGGGATATTTACAACGCCAGTGTTAACAATTGTGGTATCAGCGTACTTGTCTTCCCAAAAATATTAGAATGTCGTTAAAAATTTTATCATTACGTTACAATAAGATACTTGCTTCATTATCTCAGTTGATACAAAGTTAAATGGATTAAACAAACAACTAAGTTACAAGCCATTCTGCGTACTGACATATCTCGAACAATTCACGAAATTAAAGGAGTGCGAGGCTTAGGAGATTTATTCTGTTTATGGACTGTTTAAATTTCTCAGCTAATGGAGTTGTAACACATACATTTAGTATTTCATCTACTAACATTGTTCGATAGCCGCCCAGCATCTGCAGCAAAATTGTTGTTTATATTTGTCTCATACAGATCTCCAGTTTCGACCGAGCGTTGTAGCGAACTAATTAAGACCCTAATTCGTGATCGAGAGGTTTCAGTTCCTCCCCAAGCTGTGTAGATTTAGGGCTAAATCTGTTCTAGTGAATACTTGGCATCACCTATTTCTTTCTCCATTGTTGTCTATCAGTGCTACTGAGCAGGCTCTAGCGATCTCCACGTCGACGGCGCATGAAACTTCAAGTTTCTGTCTTTAGCTGGGCCGAAAGTACGATCTATTCCAGCGTCAAGGAAAGTTAACATCTACATGGTGACACTAGACTGGGGGTGCACGAGAGAAAAGGGTGGGGTTCAACACGGCTTCAATCATAAGTTCGTTACAATGGTAATTCTCGTTTAGTGCTATAACGTTGAGGAAAGCAGCCAGTCGTACTCTTGTTCAAGTAATAATCGGGACGAAGAGAGACAGTTGGCGATTTGAACCTAGCATTTCCCGAATGGAATCCAATGGCTTACTCACAATACCTCCTTGCTCTGTCTCTTGAAAGACATGTTTCCTGCTTTGGCTGTTATTCATTTTCATTTCATTTTTATTTTGTTTACTACGATGTTTCGGCTGTATTACCAGTTTCAAGCAACTGCATACACGTCAGGAAATTGTAATTGGAATAGAAGGTACACAGCAACAACTATTTATAGTCACCACAATGAAATCGGAATAAAAACGGAACAAAAAGAGGAAATATAGTGTTTAATCTGATAACTACAAACGTTTCCGCTTACAGTCACATAATATCATGAGTGGCTGACCTGATAAAAAAGGTAAACTAAAAATTAGACACTTTATACGTACTGGTAAAAATAGCAAGTAATCAGAAGTTCAGAAGATCATAAAATGGTTCACTTTACCTGCCTTGGGATCTGTAACCATGGTGCTTCGACATCTTCCGCGAAGGGTAAAAAGAACGAAGTAAGAGGAGTAGGTAAAACTACTCAATTTGTTCTTATTCATGGACCTACTTTATTTTGTGGTGCGAAGTTAAATTTTTCTTTAATGAAAGTTTCTTCTTCATCCAGTTTGGGTAACGGATGGATAACTGTAGCTTTCGTTGCTTGTAACAATGCAGGAAGAGCCGGTTTGGAATCCTTTGAAACTCGTGAAATCTTAGCTTACCGTACTATGCCTGTTTCAGAGATTATTATTGCTAGTGAGGGTTCCTACCTTTTACCGCACGGGAGTTTGTCTTTGTCTTGTCGTAGACGTTGTAAGATAAATTCCGACTGTAGTATTCACTTATGGGTGAAGGCTAGTGGTCCTTCTTCTTTGGAAGATTGTCGCATTGTGGGTGATTGTACTTTATATAATCATTGAAAGCAGTTCTCAAATGTAACCATGTTATTTTGTTACAGTATAAACAATATCACACAGCCAACACATTTATTAGTGTGAGGGAGCACTAAAATGTATGGAGCAGCACCTCGTGGAAAGCATGTCAAAGATAGACCTGTCTGCACCGGTGTGTGATTTATGTTATCTGACATATTAACATGAATGTTAGGAAGGCAAGGAAGAAAGGAATAATTTCTCTTCATTCCGTGTATTAGGAGCGTAACTTACACTATTGAAACATAAATTGTTCCAATATACACAGTTTACACAGTTTATTATAAAGAGTTTACAATAATAAAAATTAAGTAAAATCATGCACAGATGCCCATCTTCCTACTTAACAACAGAACAGTTAGGCTGTTGACCCTGTTGCAACTAATTAGTAGCCAGTTGTACCACAGGTATGGAAAGAGATTTCACTGCGACGCAAAAGATACATGACTAACGCCGAAGATGTAGAGATGGTAAATAAGAAGCAACCTTCGACGATTGCAGTTATGGAAAACAGGAAGACCCGTAAAAAAACTATGGGAAATTGCTTCTCATATTCTTAACACTCGAACATGGTAATGACTGTCTAGAGCTGTCAACTCCAAAAGCTAAGGTGTACCACATACGCCGTCGCCTATGATCTATACGTGAGTTATAACAGTAGGCAAAGATCACTTCGAGAATACGGCACGTTGTTTTAAGTTTTCTAAGAAATGAATCCTTGCACACTAACTGAAGGCTCCCGGGAGAAATTCTGTCACAGTGAAAATGAGGAAGGAGAGAGCCGGATACGGATAGCTAGGGAGTAATCTCAGAATTGCTTCTGTCACGACCACCATTTACAGCTCCTGCGGTGAAGCTGTCTTTGCTTCCCACGTAGCTGCAGCTGCTCCCTAACGTACTGTATATCTTTCTGTCTCATTAAAACTTCCTCCAAAAGATAAATACATAGCGTGAAATAAAATCTACATATTACAGAAATAAGGATATTACTTTTACTCATTATTGAAGTACCGGTCTCTGTAATTGCATAAAGAGTCGGGGGGGGGGGGGGGGGGGAGGGGGATATAGTTATTTTGTAAATATGCAACTTGTACGTCACAATACTACAGTGTCTCTGGGAAAACCATGTGGTAGACCTGTTAAAACGTTTAGGTTTTCCTACTTTACCCATAAGAATAGTTCTCACGTTTGGCGACACAGAAATCAGAAAGTTAACATATTTTGCATATTTTCATTCACTGATGTCCTACGGGGTAGCATTCTAAGGTAACTTCTCGTTTTAAGCAGAAATTATTCACTGAATAGGAGAAAGTAATTATAAATATATGTGTTCACACACGTAAATCTTGCAGGCACCTGTTTGAAACCATTTGAAATACTGACCACAAAACCGAAGTACATTTATTCACTCATGAAATTTGTTCTCGCCAATCGATTTCAGTTTGAGAATAATAGAGCTCATTCACCAATGTAATACAAGAAGGAAAAGTCATCTACACTTCCCTCTACTGAATCTAACTTTGTCACAGAAAAGTGTTATACTCAGCTATAAACCTCTTTGATAATCTTCCAGTTGAAACAAATGTCTAACAGACAGCAGAAGTGTAGAGTTATTAGAGGAGCTAGAAAGAAATGCTTTTGTTGCGTCACACAAATGACACAGGTGCACAGTATCCCCGCTGGGGGTCACTAAAGCGTTTGACGCTGGACTTCCTTTAGGCCAAGGTTCACAATTGTTTTGACTGCTTCGTATGCAACATGTCGACATTTGGATCTGATTTGCAACACAGTTATATCTTATTGCTAGGAAAGATAACTTTTCATTAAAATGGTTCAAATGGCTCTGAGCACTATGGGACTTAACTACTGTGGTCATCAGTCCCCTAGAACTTAGAACTACTTAAACCTAACTAACCTAAGGACATCACACACATCCATGCCCGAGGCAGGATTCGAACCTGCGACCGTAGCAGTCGCGCGGTTCCGGACTGCGCGCCTAGAACCGCTAGACCACCGCGGCCGGCTAAGTTTTCATTACTGAGAGCAGAGTCCACGTTCGTGGATAAGCAATATTTCATTATTATTGTTCTATTTTGTGTTTATATGAAAATTTCTACTGATGTATACAGCTTCTTGTTGGATGATTTCACTCCAACCGAGTTAGCTGACACGGATCTCATTTACAGCGAGGCACGATGAAACAGTCGAGTAACAAGGTTCGTGTATGCAGAAAGATTTCTAGGGAGAGAGAGTTACTAAATCGTAACATATTTCAAACTCTTGATGGCCGTCTTCGTGAAACAGATTCCCTTAGATCAGACCGACGGGAACGTGATAAACGTTGGAGTGTGCAAACTACTCAGACTGAGGAAGCTGCACGGTAGCGTATTGAGGACAACCCCAGCACCAGCACACTGTCCACAGCTGAGGAACTACATGTCTCCACCGCCAATGTGTGCATCGTCATGCACGAGACGTACTTGCATCCATTCAAGTATCATGAGGCATTCGACCTATCAACTGACCACTTTCCCCACCACGTGGCGGAATTCAGCTAATGCTATCTACGAGTACACCAAACTACTGTAAACATCCCTGACGAGGCAACCTTCACGATGGCAGGAATATTTAAAAACCACAATATCCATGTCTGGGACTTGGAAAATCCTAAGGCAACTCGTATGTTCCACCATCAACAGAGATTTATCATAAATAGGTGGTGCTGGTATTGTTGCAGTTGATATCAGAGAACATTTGGACAATGTTTTCCCCAATTGTTGGCTTGGGAGTGAACATTGTTTAAATGTTTTCTCCAATTATTGGCTTGTGAGGAATAGGCCAGAACCATGGCCATCATGTTCTCCCCACCCAACCGCTATGAGTTTACTTTATTGTGGGGGATATGAAATGTTTGTTTGTACGAGGTACACTCCGAAAGAGCTGGTTTCCCGTTTGTCTGAATATGTAGTCATTATTCGTGAAACATCTGCTTCTTTTGAGCACGTTAGACAATCATTACCATACTGATGCCATGTCTACAGTTATGTAAACGGACGATATCTTCAGCAACATCTCTAAAACAATACTCATCACACGGAGTTCGAAAGCCGTCACTTAACAATACTAGCATCAAAACCTTCATGGACCACTAGCGAGGAAATGGTACACCTGTGACACTTTTATCACACAAAAATTGATCCTTTTTATCTCCTCTAAACACTCTAATACCATGTATACGTAGTGTTTTAAACCCACTATATATTCTATTTGTCTCTGCGATCTTTTGTTAGCCGGCCAGAGTGGCCGTGCAGTTCTAGGCGCTACAGTCTGGAACCGAGCTACCGCTACGGTCGCAGGTTCGAATCCTGCCTCGGGCATGGATGTGTGTGATGTCCTTAAGTTAGTTAGGTTTAATTAGTTCTAAGTTCTAGGCGACTGATGACCTCAGAAGTTAAGTCGCATAGTGCTCAGAGCCATTTGAACCATTTTGATCTTTTGTTGAGCTGAACAAATTCCACGGCAAAATATTCGCCTGAATATGATCTATGTAACATGGAATGAACTAACTAAGAAGCAGATCATTCACATTTTGGGCCGTATCACGCCCGAAACCACCTTCAATTGACTTGAACATTCGCATTATAATCGTAATTCACTCGTTGCCGAGTCACATACAGAATTGAAAGAAATCAAATAAAATTCCAAACAGCGTCCATTCCACGCCATCATGATAGAAACTAGTTCTAGGAATCGAGCAGTTTTTCCGATGGCGGACGTTTTGCTCCGTTTCAGTCGGAGTCCCCGACTTACTCCGACTACACAATATATGGAGTATGATTCTTCAGTTTCTCCCGGCGTATTTGTTGCTCGAACAGTCCACGGGTATACTGCCGGTCCATGGTGTCCAACGGGCACAATATTTCGGCGATCAGACATGTCGCCATCGTCAGGTGCGCTGACGAACTGAGCTCCAGATTTTTTTTTTTTTTTCTTTATTGATTTTCAATTCCCCCCGAAGGGGGCGGGCTGGCAGCAGCTTACTACGCTGCTCTACAGCCTACAGACTTTTTTTAAATAAAGGAAGAAGAAAGAAACAAGGAAAAACAGGCGATAAAATGGTGATTTAAAGTGTAAAATGGCGTAAAATTGCGGAAAGTTAAAACAGAAAGCAAAAGGGGTTGGCAATGTAGATAAAATACACAGGAATCAAACAAGTAACATAGTAGACACACAATTAAAAAACATGGCGACAGTCTGGTTTCTGTTCGCAAGAGATAAGAGGCACACCCAGCGACAGTATGATGGCCGTTCGCAACAAGTCCCAAAAAATACAACACGGAACACTCACTGTAAAACACGCACTGTGGAACACTCACTGTAGAACACTGCACGAAAGTGGCAGCACAAAGACGACACTCCCGAGCCAAAGGCAGATGGGGGGGGGGGGGATGAGCTCCTGAGGGCAGACGGCCGATTTAAATCCCCCCCCCGCGGGCCACTCTCCTCGCCGTCCGCACCCGCGCGCTGGAGATCGCGAAGACGTGGGCGTCGGAATCTGTCGTAGCGTCGATGTGCTTGCTACGTCCGCCCTGGTCGCCAGTTCCTACTTGTTGCTGAGAGTTTTCTTAATTACATTCAATGCCGGGTCCAAAGCCTTGCTGAGATTGTAGCCGCAATCTCTGTTGATAAGATCTTCCCTGGTGCGAATTAGCCTCCTTTATAACGCTGACCCAATATTTAGAGGTCTGCTCATAATACATCTCGTGTTTCTCGGACAAACAGTGCTCTGCTACCGCCGACTTATTTGGATATTTCAGTCGAGTGTGCCTTTGATGTTCTCGGCAACGATCTCCGATGGTGCGTGCTGTTTGTCCGATATAAGTCTTCCCACACTCACAGGGAATTTGGTACATACCGGCCTCCCTCAAACCGAGGTCATCTTTCACACTTCCCAATAATGCCCATGTTTTATTGGGCGGGCAAAAGACGGTTTTAACTCGGTTTTTTCTTTAATATACGGCCGATTTTCCCTGATAGTGCGCCATTGTACGGAATAAAGGCAGTGGCTACCTCTTCTTCCGTGACTTCATCCGTCTCCACAGGTTGTGCTGTGGTGGTGGACGGAGAGCGCGTCTAATCTGCCATTCCGAGTACCCGTTTTTTCGGAGCACGGTGTTGTTGAGTTAAAATTCCTGGGGCAGAGTCTCTGCGTCTGAGATGCTACGCGCCCCGTGTACTAGTGTTTTTAGTACTCCATTCTTCTGAGAAGGGTGGTGGCAGCTGTCTGCATGCAGGTACAGGTCAGTGTGCGTTTTTTTCCCCTGTACACGCCGTGGCTCAGGGTACCACAGCTATTCTCTTGACCATGACGTCCAGGAATGGTAATCTTCCTTCTGCTTCGGTCTCCATAGTTAATTTGATGTTTGGATGTATGGAATTTAGGTGTGTCAGGAAATCCAGGAGCTTGTCCCTACCATGGGGCCAGATGACGAACGTGTCATCAACATAGCGGAAGAAACAAGTAGGTTTCCAATTGGATGACGCCAAGGCTTCCTCCTCGAACTACTCCATGTAGAAATCCGCGACCACTGGCGAGAGTGGACTGCCCACTGCGACTCCATCCGTTTGCTCATAGTATTCCGCATTAAACAGAAAATACATTGAGGTTAAGACATGCCTAAAGAGTTCGGTGGTCTTCTCGTCAAATTTCTGCCCAATAAGCTCGACTGACTCTCGTAGAGGCACCCTGGTGAATAGTGAAACCACGTCGAAGCTCACTAGGATATCAGTGTCTTTAAGTCTGAAGTTGTCGAGACGTTTCACGAAATCCACGGAATTACGGCTATGGTGAGCTCATTTACCTACATAGGGGCTAAGTAATTCAGCCAGATATTTTCCCAGCAAGTAAGTAGGTGCCCTAATGTATAGGTACCCCCTCTTTGTGGACCTTACGGAGTCCATAAAGTCTTGGTGGTACAGGTCCTTGAGGTAACAATTTCTTGGCGTCCCCCTCTGGTAGATCCGCGTCCTTGAGTAGAGCGCGGGCGCGGACGGCGAAGAGAGCGGTCCACTGGTGGAAGGAATTTAAATCGGCCGCCCGCCCTCAGGAGCTCAGTTCGTCAGCGCACCTGACGATGGCGACATGTCTGATCTCCGAAATATTGTGCCCGTTGGACACTATGAACCGGCACTATACCCGTGGACTGTTAGAGCAATACACGGTGTACTTCAAATAGCTGAATTGGATTGGCTGACTTCTACTTCAATAACAAAGTATCGAGACGATTCCTACATATTCAGAAACTTTCTTGTTTATGTGTGGTTCAACTTTCAAAGTCATAAGAGCTTGCTCTTGGCAGGAGACTACGGTTTTAGTTTCCTAAGAGTATGTAACAGCTAGAAGTGTGTAAAAGTCTGACAACTGGAACTGAATTTATATTAACAGTAATTCTGATAGTTTTGGCGTGGAGGCTTGGAAAAAATGTACGAATGAAAGACAGAAAGTCAATAAATCAAGAAAAACTAAGTACATATTTTTGTCCATTACAAGAAAAATATTTTCAGTGAAGACTTACATTAAAAAGCAGTTTTTCTGTAATGGAAATTGAAGTAACGTATGAATGATTCTGCTTTCCACTAGGAGTAAAACTAATTTTCGGTCCTCTACTGTAAAAGAAATGTCAAAATCTTATCTTCATTTTTATGCCACCAGTAATAATTTACTGGCCGATTAAAAAAGCTGTGGTGTTCTCAGACAAAATACTGCGTTCATTTTACTGAAACATACTGAGTGAAAATGCTTTCCTGTCTTCCGTCAAAAGAGCGCCTCCCTCGTAGGCTCAGCGCTTCCTACGATAGAACTGGAAAATACCAGTTCGGAGCGCACTAATCAATAACTCCGCAGATAAACGGAGACTGCGCACACGTCGGAAATCCGTATTTGCTTCTCTTTCTCTCTCTCTCTCTCCCGTGTGGCGGCTCGCCGCGAGGTACAAGTCTTTTTATGTGACGGCATTTGGGCGACTTGCGCGCCGATGATGATGAAATGATGATGGGGACAACACAACATCAATAGTCTGAGCGGAGAAAATATCCGACCCTGCCGCGAATCAAATACGGGCCCCTTCGGTTGTCACTCTTCTGACCCCGCAGCTACCGAGCCGGACTACTTCCTCCTCAGCTGCCTGCATCCACTGACCAGGCCGAACAGCAGTGAGTAAGCTGAGAGCACCAAAACCGAGAAGTGGTCTAATGACATCTCTGACAAAGAATTATATGCTACTGAGGATTCCTAGGATGGATCTGCGGTGATGTCCACGCGTCTTGGTGCATATATTTCCCAATGTGGTCTCACCGAGGAAACAGCAGACATTCTGGTGGAATCGCAGGTTAACCTCCTCAGCCCAGAGCTTAGATTTTATGGATGATGGTACAGGGGTTGGACAAATTGCAAGAAATGCGTGCTTGAGTATAAATGCAGATACTTTCCTAACCTGCAGGTTGTGTTGCATATGACTACGAACGGCGTCTTGTGACAGCCAGAGCGAGAACACCAGCAGCAGCGAGTACTGTTTGTATAAAGCGTTTATTTTGCATTTTGTTTACGACCTTCCACTAAGGAAGGGATTCTATTTGTGTTTATCTGCTCTGCATAGTAACTAACAGTTCTTGATAAAACTTTACGTAGTTTTCGTGTTAGATTTCTTAGTGTTTTCTTGATCGTTTAGAACAGAAAGCGCCCTAAAACCGTCTTTTGTTTGTTTCGCGGCCGTTAGCCAGTAGTCACTTGAATCAGCAGTTGTCTTGTGACAGCCAGAGCGAGAACACCAGCAGCAGCGAGTACTGTTTGTATAAAGCGTTTATTTTGCATTTTGTTTACGACCTTCCACTAAGGAAGGGATTCTATTTGTGTTTATCTGCTCTGCATAGTAACTAACAGTTCTTGATAAAACTTTACGTAGTTTTCGTGTTAGATTTCTTAGTGTTTTCTTGATCGTTTAGAACAGAAAGCGCCCTAAAACCGTCTTTTGTTTGTTTCGCGGCCGTTAGCCAGTAGTCACTTGAATCAGCAGTTGTCTTGTGACAGCCAGAGCGAGAACACCAGCAGCAGCGAGTACTGTTTGTATAAAGCGTTTATTTTGCATTTTGTTTACGACCTTCCACTAAGGAAGGGATTCTATTTGTGTTTATCTGCTCTGCATAGTAACTAACAGTTCTTGATAAAACTTTACGTAGTTTTCGTGTTAGATTTCTTATTTTCTTGATCGTTTAGAACAGAAAGCGCCCTAAAACCGTCTTTTGTTTGTTTCGCGGCCGTTAGCCACTAGTCACTTGAATCAGCAGTTGTCTTGTGACAGCCAGAGCGAGAGCACCAGCAGCAGCGAGTACTGTTTGTATAAAGCGTTTTTGTACTTATTTGCTGCGCTTAGCTTTTAAATAGTTTTTCTGGGAAAACCTAGCGTAGTTTTCGCGTCTCGTATTTCAGTGAGTGTTTCTTGATTATCAGAGTAGCTCATCAGAAGATTATCTTGGGAATTTGTCACCGTATAGAGTAGGGTAAACATAGTCATGTGTAGGGACTGTGGTTGTTGTGAGCGGACGCAAGGAGAATTGGCCACTCTTCGGGGGCAGGTGGAGGCTTTGTCTGTTAGGCTCATCGAGCTCGAGGCGCAGGCGTCGGCTCGTAGTGGCGTTGGGGCAACTGTGGTGAGACCTATGCCTACTTCGGTGGCCTTGGAATCACATGGAACCCCTGATGTCGCTGCGTCTTCCGGCAGTGAGCATCTTACCGGTCAGCCATCACTCCAGGGTGAATGGCGGACAGTGGTGGGCTCGCGCGTGCCTGGCCGAAAGGCGAAGGTGGGATCTGGCCGCGTGGCAGCTGCCTTACCCCTTTCCAACAGGTACGGGGTGCTTCCTAGTGGTGATGACATCGTTTCCGAGCCACCACAGGATGCCTCGCCTGTTGGGCCAGTGGCCGATTCTCCGGCAAGGTCCCGACAGTCACAGAGGGCGGGCCTATTAGTTATAGGGAGCTCCAACGTTAGGCGGGTTATGGAGCCCCTCAGGAAAATAGCGGGTAGGTCGGGGAAGAATGCCAGTGTGCACTCGGTGTGCTTGCCGGGGGGTCTCGTCCGTAATGTGGAGGAGGCCCTTCCGGCAGCTATTGAACGCACTGGGTGTGACCGGCTGCAGATAGTAGCACATGTCGGAACGAATGACGCCTGCCGCTTGGGTTCTGAGGCCATCCTTGGTTCCTTCCGGCGGCTGGCTGATTTGGTGAAGACAACAAGCATCGCACGCGGAGTGCAAGCTGAGCTTAATATCTGCAGCATAGTGCCCAGAGTCGATCGCGGTCCTCTGGTTTGGAGCCGTGTGGAGGGTCTAAACCAGAGGCTCAGACGACTCTGCGATTATAATGGTTGCAAATTCATCGACCTCCGTTATTGGGTGGAGAACTGTAGGGCCCCCCTAGACAGGTCAGGCGTGCACTACACACCGGAAGCAGCTACTAGGGTAGCAGAGTACGTGTGGCGTGCACACGGGGGTTTTTTAGGTTAGAGGGACCCCCCCCTTGGGCGAAACGATAAAATACCTGACGGCTTACCAGAGAGGACATTATCATCGTTGATAAAGAACGTCCGTCCTCAGAGACCAAAAACAGGAAAAGTTAACGTAATATTGGTAAACTGCAGGAGTATCCAGGGCAAGGTTCCTGAATTAGTATCTCTTATTGAAGGAAATAGTGCGCATATAGTATTAGGAACGGAAAGTTGGTTAAAACCGGAAGTGAACAGTAACGAAATCCTAGACACAGAATGGAATATATACCGCAAGGATAGGATAAACGCCAATGGTGGAGGAGTATTTATAGCAGTAAAGAATTCAATAATATCCAGTGAAGTTATTAGCGAATGCGAATGTGAAATAATCTGGGTTAAGTTAAGTATCAAAGGTGGGTCAGATATGATAGTCGGATGCTTCTATAGACCACCTGCATCAGCAACCGTAGTAGTTGAGCGCCTCAGAGAGAACCTGCAGAACGTCGTGAAGAAGTTTCGTGATCATACTATTGTAATAGGGGGAGACTTCAATCTACCAGGTATAGAATGGGATAGTCACACAATCAGAACTGGAGCCAGGGACAGAGACTCTTGTGACATTATCCTGACTGCCTTGTCCGAGAATTACTTCGAGCAGATAGTTAGAGAACCAACTCGTGAAGCTAACGTTTTAGACCTCATAGCAACAAATAGACCGGAACTTTTCGACTCCGTGAATGTAGAAGAGGGTATCAGTGATCATAAGTCAGTGGTTGCATCAATGACTACAAGTGTAATAAGAAATGCCAAGAAAGGAAGGAAAATATATTTGCTTAACAAGAGTGATAGGGCACAAATCGCAGAATATCTGAGTGACCACCATCAAACGTTCATTTCTGAGGAAGAGGATGTGGAACAAAAATGGAAAAAATTCAGAAACATCGTCCAATACGCCTTAGATAAGTTCGTACCGACTAAGGTCCAAAGCGAGGGGAAAGATCCACCGTGGTATAACAATCATGTACGAAAGGTACTACGGAAACAAAGAAAGCTTCATCATAGGTTTAAGAGTAGTCGAATCATAGCTGATAAGGAAAAGCTGAACGAAGCGAAAAAGAGCGTAAAGAGAGCAATGAGAGAAGCATTCAACGAATTCGAACATAAAACATTGGCAAACAATCTAAACAAGAACCCTAAAAAGTTTTGGTCATATGTAAAATCGGTAAGCGGATCTAAATCCCCTATTCAGTCACTCGTTGACCACGATGGCACCGAAACAGAGGACGACCGAAGAAAGGCAGAAATACTGAATTCAGTGTTCCGAAACTGTTTCACTGCGGAAAATCGTAACACGGTCCCTGACTTCAGCCGTCGCACGGACGCCAAAATGGAAAATATTGAAATAAATGATATCGGAATTGAAAAACAACTGCTATCACTTAGTAGCGGAAAAGCATCCGGACCAGACGAGATACCCTTAAGATTCTACAGTGATTATGCTAAAGAACTTGCCCCCTTTCTATCAGCAATTTATCGTAGATCGCTGGAAGAACGTAAAGTACCTAGCGACTGGAAGAAAGCGCAGGTCGTTCCCATTTTCAAGAAGGGTCATAAATCAGATGCGAATAATTATAGGCCTATTTCGCTTACGTCAATCTGATGTAGAATAATGGAACATGTTTTGTGTTCTCGTATTATGACGTTCTTAGATAATACAAATCTCCTTCATCATAACCAACATGGATTCCGCAAACAGAGATCATGTGAAACTCAGCTCGCCCTATTTGCCCAAGAAATTCACAGTGCCGTAGACACTGGCGAGCAGATTGATGCCGTATTCCTGGACTTCAGGAAGGCATTTGATACGGTTCCGCACTTACGTTTAGTGAAAAAAATATGAGCTTACGGAATATCGGACCAGGTTTGTGATTGGATTCAGGATTTCCTAGAAGAAAGAACACAACATGTCATTCTTAACGGTTCAAAATCTGCAGATGTAGAGGTAATTTCGGGAGTACCGCAGGGAAGCGTGATAGGACCTTTATTGTTTACAATATACATAAATGACTTAGTTGACAACATCGGTAGCTCCGTGAGGCTATTTGCAGATGACACGGTTGTCTACAAGAAAGTAGCAACATCAGAAGACTCGTACGTACTCCAGGAGGACCTGCAGAGGATTAATGCATGGTGCGACAGCTGGCAGCTTTCCCTAAACGTAGATAAATGTAATATAATGCGCATACATAGGGGCAGAAATCCATTCCAGTACGATTATGCCATAGGTGGTAAATCATTGGAAGCGGTAACAACCGTAAAATACTTAGGAGTTACTATCCGGAGCGATCTGAAGTGGAATGATCACATAAAACAAATAGTGGGAAAAGCAGGCGCCAGGTTGAGATTCATAGGAAGAATTCTAAGAAAATGTGACTCATCGACGAAAGAAGTAGCTTACAAAACGCTTGTTCGTCCGATTCTTGAGTATTGCTCATCAGTATGGGACCCTTACCAGGTTGGATTAATAGAAGAGATAGACATGATCCAGCGAAAAGCAGCGCGATTCGTCATGGGGACATTTAGTCAGCGCGAGAGCGTTACGGAGATGCTGAACAAGCTCCAGTGGCGGACACTTCAAGAAAGGCGTTACGCAATACGGAGAGGTTTATTATCGAAATTACGAGAGAGCACATTCCGGGAAGAGATGGGCAACATATTACTACCGCCCACATATATCTCGCGTAATGATCACAACGAAAAGATCCGAGAAATTAGAGCAAATACGGAGACTTACAAGCAGTCGTTCTTCCCACGCACAATTCGTGAATGGAACAGGGAAGGGGGGATCAGATAGTGGTACAATAAGTACCCTCCGCCACACACACCGTAAGGTGGCTCGCGGAGTATAGATGTAGATGTGGAAGGTCCACGTTGAAAGTGTCAGTCGTGGTCAGACAGTGTTCTGTGTAGTTGCGCGTGCACTACGTTGGTGCAAAGTGAATTTGATAGTGAGCAAATTGTTGGTGCCCGTACAGTGGGTGCTTCCATTAACCAAGGTAGCCGAAATGTTACAAGACGCACCGTGTCGAAGATTTATAACACATGAAGGATGGTGACTAAAAATAAAAGGACAACAGCTGCAAAAGTCACTGTAGAACTGACTGTCACCCTCGCAACCCTGTTAGCGCCAAAACAACACGAAGGGAGCTCCATAAGCTGGGAATTGCAGGGCGAGCTCATCAGCGAATGGAAGTGAGACATGGAAACTATCGAAATGTGGCGCTATAGAAGAATGTTGAAGATTAGATGGGTCTATCCATGGTTAATGGGGGGCTGTAAAAACGAAACAGAAGTTGGACCTGGGATATATACTACATAAGGACTGAGGAGGTTAAGGTACGGGCAAAAAAGAGGAGCGGTAAGCCGTGCAAAGGAAACGTCTGCGAAATGGTGAAGGCTGATAGCAGCGGCTTATTTATCCTGCCCCACGGCCAAGGAAATACCCCACGGCTAGAGACAGAGTAGCAAATTGTCAGACTACCGTCACGACTTTTCCAGGCTGTGCTCAGAATGTACAAAGAGGCAGCGTCGCAATATGGAATGCAGTCACTTACCGACGACAACAAGAAATGAATTTGACTTGTGATACCAAAACATCACTTCTAACTTGTTATTTGGTATGTGGCTGAAGCAAATGGATATGTTTTTAGTGTGGAGTAAACGGAACATCTTGTACGAGGCAATGTATACGTCTAGCGAATCCAAGAATAGTGAAATATCAGCCATTTATTATTCGGAATGACGAGGAAAAGTTCTTCTTTTTGATGGGGAATTGTTGATCTAGGAAATTTGTCTTATGCTGAAGATATCCAGAAACTTATATCCGCACCGACATGCAAAAACGGTATAACATAGAAAATTGGAGAAATAATTTCTTCCTACCTGCCTTTCGAAAAGGAGACGTCTGAACTGCACTGGAACAACAGCAGTAACTCATAACAAGTAAACGGTTATCGATATTGTAACACTATGAAAGTACTCATTGTCGGATTTATATTCAACGCCTTTGACTTTCTATAGCAAATTGTTTTCGCTTTGAGTGAGTTAAGAGGACTAAAGATTGGTAAGTTGTATGTATTACAACGGAGGCAGGTTATAATTGGCGAATCAAATTTTTCGCACTAAAGGAAAGGAACTATGGAAAAAAAATAACAAGGAAATGCATGAGGAATCAACCCAAAATCTTTGGACTGATAGTCTGGCCGTTGGCAACTAACCCACACATTACAACATAGCAGTAGTTAATCAACATTTAGTATGTGTTATCCATTGAATGAATACTTTCAACGATGTGTGTTGATCTACTACTAAAATAATAGTATGACAACAGTTTGACAAGAAAAATATGTTTTTTTTTTTTATTATTGCCCTGTAACATACAAGTTATACATGCAAGACTGAAAAGCCTTTGAAGAAAAGAAGATATAACGTAATGTTGTTTGTTTGAAGTTATTAGTGACATATTATGCCGCAAAAATGTACTTCACGCAGCAAGTAACAATTTATGAGTTACCATAAGCCACCTGTACGATTCCCGTCATCCTGATAAGCTTTCACTGCCCACTGTTTACATATTTCTTCATTTCTTGGAAATACTGGGGTCACGAATCCACCATTGCTTCAAATTTTAGGCTATACCGGAACAATCTGTAATTTCGTTGATAATTCATCATCATTCTTGCCTTGTTCCATTACACTACGGGGTCGCCATTGTTACACAGTGTGAACTGACATCAGCGAGAGTGGGTGCTACCCTTAGGATGGAACTTGTGTATTCCATTTGTCTGTGGCTAGATGGAGCACATTCTCTAGTGTGAGATTGTTTTCTAAATATGTACCTGTCACGAAACTGATGTGGGACGTACGAACCATCCCAGTATTTACCTAGCTGGATGTGGAAAACCGCCTAAAAACCACATCCAGGCTGGTCGTTACACCGACCCTCATCGTTAATCGCCTATCAGGGTTCGATCCGGGGCCGGCACGCCGCCCCAAATACCAGAAGCGGAGTGCGTTATTGGCCTTGTTAATCACCAAATATTGGTGTGAAAAACTAACGCGAAACTAATCGCTCGAGAGCGGAATTACAACATGGCTTTTTTATTGATGGCAAATTACGTACAATGAACCAACAAAGGGCACTCAGAAGTTCATCAAAACCTACTGTACTTCAATCTGCAAATAATTATTCCACGAAATGGATTTTGGAAACGTAAACATAGGTTTACAATAAAACCGCTCAAACTACTTCGTCCACAATAAACACGAGATAACTAAAAAAAAGACACACCGAGCTCTCAGTCAGTCAGTGTCAACATCATTTATTGCCACTCACTCTATTTTATTATTATTTAAATGGAACTTTGAGAAGCAATTTCCAAATGTATCCACACCAGTATTAATGCCTCACAAAAATCGACATATCACATGTAAATAATTATGCACTAAGTTCAATGATGTTACAACCAACCACAGAGCACAAAGTCTGTATAACTGTACATAACGTGCTAAATAAAAAGTCAGTAGACTTAGATAAGGTACTAATATGTGTGCTGAAATAATTTATACGTAGTATACAAGCTCCCTTGTTGAATTTAATAATGAATCATTCATATCAGCGAAGTTTCCAGCGTGTTTAAAACATTCAACAGTTGTACTTCAGCTAAGGAAAGGTAATACAGAAGGCACAGAAAATTACTGGCTCACTTCCTTGTTGCCACTGTTGTCAGAATAATATAATCAATTACGAAATACAAATTAATGACTTACTTGAATAAATACAACCTTTCAAGTGAATCACAGTTTGGTTTCCAAAGTGATGGAAGTACAGAATCAGCTATAGTAGAATCCACAGAAGTGGTACTCGACGCTCTTGAAAAAGATGAGTGTGACAGAATCATATTATTAGACCTTTCTAAGGCTTTTGATACTATTTACCGTACGCTTGTAGTAAATAAGCTAGAAAAAATAGGAATCTGAGGTGCAACTGATGTCAGGTTCTGATCATACGTAACAGATAGCGTTCAATACAGGAGCTGGAAAACCCCCAACAGATTGATAACAAGGCTGACAAGGTACAAGATTAATTTGAAACAGTGGGGTATGAGTGATGATGAATTTTGTCAATGTGGACTGTGAACACTTGTTGATTTGCAGAAATCTTAGCGAACCCTGGACATAGATTATTTGTCTGGCATTAAGTTACCATACCATCTGGCTGCTATCATTGGACTCATAAATGGTGAAATTCTCTCAGTCATTTATATTAGAGTGTAGTTTTGGATGATACTGCGTTTTAGTGATCTTTGCTCTCGGATAAATAAATAAGAAATCTAAACATTTAGTAAAATACTTATCAGAACCAAAATACATTAATACAGAAGTTCTGCAGGGTAGCAATACTGCTCCTGACATACATCAATGACTTTCCAAATAGTATTAGTTACGGTAAAAAAAAAATCCTTCCTGAATATGGCAGTATTATAGTAACTGAGAAAACATGAGAACTTCTTGCAGAGAAAGGAAACAAAACACTCAAGAAAGTTTACAACTGAACATAAAGAAAACCAAATCCATGAATTTCGGTCTGAAGGGAGAAAACGACACTGTTTAATTAAAGGTAGGTAGCACCTCCATAGACTGCTTAACAAACACAACATTTCTAGGAACGAAACGCATCCTTAGCTGAAGTGGTTTGAACACACAAAGAGACTTGCAAACAGCGTGTCATCAGTATCTTACACTGTTTCGGTCCTTGTTGTAAGGTTATGGCGTATCATGTGACTTGTGGGTGCAGTGCTGTATATGAAACCTTTAATTAAAAATCTTATTTACATAAGTAAATCATTACCCATCAAAATAACAATAAAGGAATCATAAAATAAACTACTTCAGTTGAAAATAGTTGTAAAACTGAAGCGGTTTATTATCTGATTCGATGATGCTCAGTTGCAGATGTCCTTTCAATCAAATTTTGTGCAACAAATGCCATGAATTTCTGTGCCAAGAGGGAAGATGAAAATGTTAATTTGAATGTTGGTGGCATATCTATAGACTGCATAACAAACACAAAGTTTCTAGGAACGAAATTAGACAAAAGTTTCAACAAACTCAGTTTATTACACATGTATGTAATAAACAAATTGAACAAACATTGAAATGAATAGACTAATGCCTTAGCACTTTGCATGGGTGATCAGGAATGTGAGTCAAGTGAAAAAGGAACTGATCAAAACATTTACATCCATGTAAGTTGCACCATAATTGCCAAAGTTTAGTGGGTAGAGACAGAAAATATTGCAGAAAAATATGCATTCATGTTTGAGAGAGGACAAGTTACTTTCTCACCTACTTTTCGCATGTGAAAAATTATTAAAGATTTTGTTACAACCTGGCACACCTTGAGAAAGACTCCAGAAAGCTAACAGCCTGAACAGATGTTGATGGAGCCTGGTAGGGCGCTAAAAGCATGAGATATTTTTGTGATTCTTAGTTCATAGAAACGGCTTGTTGGGAGTTCAAAGCAATGGTGGCGAGCCCATCCCTTAATAAATCTTGCTAGACAAACCCACAGCCATACAGGGCAGACAGGGCAGCCCCTCATCGAGACAGGGTTCCAGTAGAACAATGCTGTGATACCTGCCACAGTGCCAGCAGAAGCCTGGGCAGGGGCGATGGTCTAAAGGAATGCGTCTATCCAGTGAAGTCATAAACTGGGCATTGTGTGCAGAGCCACACAAAATAAAAATTCACATGTTTCCATGTTCGCCAATAGTACAAGTAGGCCATTCACCAATAGTACAAGTAGGCCAGTGAACCACTTCCCTCGGCTGCCTCTGTTGTACAAGAGAACTCCGGCATCTGAGAAACGTTTAGAGATAGAATCTTTATTATACCTCATAGCCAGGACTAACAAGCTCCAAGGCACAAACGATTTATATAAAAATCATTGAGATTGTATCTATTCGCTTGTTGCCATGGGAAGTGACATGACTTCAGAGAAAATCATATCTCCCCCCCCCCTTTTTTTTTTTTTTTTTTTTTTAGAGACGCAGGTATCTTAACGCTTGCCCTAGTCCGACATGAGTTTGTGCTGATGTGTGGGAGGAGAGATATAGCGCGCCAAGAGCATTGTGATTAGCTCCAGATGGGGTGAAGGCAGTATCGTTTGTGCACTTTGCGGGAAAACGGAATTTTTGTTTGTGGAGAGGTGCGAAGCACTGGGCTGCGGGACTTTCATCTAGTAAGGGACTTCAGGTCGAAGCTCTGGCATGTGTAGTTGGTACTTGGGCCTGTCCTGAGACTGACTTCACTTGCGAGTAGTTTAGACTGGGGAGCCTGTGGTGAAGTTCTTACTGTACCGACAGTGTGACTTCAAACATCTCAGACTACTCGTTTGCTGAGGGCACACTTATTCGTTTTTGGTTTAATAGTCTTGAAGTTTGGTATCCTTGTGCACTCTGTTGTATAAGTGAGTCAAATTAGTCCTCGGCACGTGATTTCAGGGCACTGGTAGAGAGTAAATTGCGATCCGTCTGCTTGATCGCTAGACCGTGAGATTTTTGCATTTCTTTCGTGGCCGCGATCGATTCACAGGTGCCGCCTCCACGTCTCACCCCCTCCGCCGCACACGTCTCACCAGCTGCAGTTCATGTCGCTGCACGAAGTAAACAGGGTAACTTACTGGACATGGACCTTACCCGGCATACTTATGTCGGTTCGGGAAAAGGGCCACACCCGCGTGTGAATGTGGTGAACCGGAGGGCACTCCCGATCATGTGATTTACGAGTGCCCCCTCTTCAATGATGTTGCTTCTACATTACGTGACCAACTACCCGACCATGACACTTACCACCTGATACGACAAGAAGACACCTTCCAAACACTGAACAGACTTGCCAACGAGGTATCACAGAAAGTGTTGAGAGAATATTTGAGGGAACAAAACTAAGAAGCACAGATTACGACAAACACGTGCCCTATTCCCATACCGCCTGTGCGTGGATAGGCCGACCCTTCAGTCTGGAATCCGCCACGTACGGGATTAGGGGGAGTGGGGATTAAAAATAACCTGGATTGACAATACACTGGAGATGACGTAGGTTAGAACTAGTTAGTAGGAATTAGACTAGAAATCTAGATTTAGGAACCTGCAGCGATTAACATCCTGGCCTGCCCAGTGTCAGGGGCACGCCCATCGGGATTAGCTCGATGGGCAAGGCAATAAAGTAGGTTTGTACATTGCTGACACATCTGTGACGCTGCAGGAAGTAGAATGTAGGATTAGCTTAAAAAATCTTAGGAGTTAAAATAAATAAATATAGCTGCCCATTGAAAGTAGATTGTAGCTGTAGCTCACAACTCATTATATTGTAATTAGCTGCTAATTGTAACTAACAGTAGCAAGTAAGACCCACTAATCAGATAAGGAGGTGGGTTGAGATGTATAAATATTATTGTTGATGGTAAATAAAGTTTTTTTTTAAAAAAAACAGGGTAACGTACTGCCGCTCCGGCATTGTCAAAGCGTACAGATCTCAATCGCCAGTTGCTGTCAGCTGGACCTATGTAGAGAAACGTCAGTAGATTTGATCAATCAAAGTCAGCTCAGCATCAGATCAATTCAAATGGTTCAAATGGCTCTGAGCACTATGGGACTTAACATCTGTGGTCATCAGTCCCCTAGGACTTAGAACTACTTAAACCTAACTAACCTAAGGACACCACACACATCCATGCCCGAAGCAGGATTCGAACCTGCGACCGTAGCGGTCACGCGGTTCCAGACTGAAGCGCCTATAACCGCACGGCCATACCGGCCGTTCTCAGATCAATTCAGCCTGCGTTATCCACATCTTTAGGGGCAGACTACTTGACTCACTGATCACCTAGTTAAACGGACTTTACCAACCAGGATCCACCCAGTGGAGTATTAAATCACTTGTTAGTTGTTAGGGGTATTCAATCTATAACTTTTATAGTATAATTTATGTCTTGTTTGGGAAAATAAATGTTGTTAGTACACTAAATTTTGCCAACATTCTCAATAATTAATAGTCCATACAAGTTACCTTTCATATTTATTGCCAGAGTTGAAAGCTTATTGCACCTCTAAACAAGTCTTCAGAAGGAAGACTGAAATTACTGAAACTCACAGCTGCAGCTCACAGTACTTATAATCTGCAAGTGGCGGCTGACGTGGCTGAAAAATCGGTCATTGGCTCTGTCTCCAATTCCACAAAGAAAAACCTTACGGCGTAGTAGTTTTGGAAGCATAAATATGATTAAAAATGTGTCACTGAGAGAACTAAAAGCTATCTCAAAGACCGAGTTCCGCAACAGTTTCGGGGATTGGAAAACGGGCTAGTATAAGTGTATGACACATAATGTGACTATTCTGAACGAGGCAACGTCGATGGAGACGAATAAATAAAATTATTTCCATAAAACCTTAATTGCCGTTTTTCTAAGCACATAACTCCGAGACTGATTTCAGGTGTTGCGTCGTGGAGATGTGACCTCAGAAAATACCCGTCTCATTAACGCGCGCCGGCCGTGGTGGTCTAGCGGCTCTAGGCGCTCAGTCCGGAACCGCGCGACTGCTACGGTAGCAGGTTCGAATCCTGCCTCGGGCATGGATGTGTGTGATGTCCTTAGGTTAGTTAGGTTTAAGTAGTTCTAAGTTCTAGGGGACTGATGACCACAGATGTTAAGTCCCATAGTGCTCAGAGCCATTTTTGAACCATTAACGCGCGTGACACACGAATCGTACTCCACCGATCGCTATGCCTGTCGACGTAGATGTACACACTGACGGAATACTCACAGCATGCAACTGTCCTAGCAGATCCTCTCTCTCTCCATCTAAGATATACTCAACGGTATGAGAGCCTCTCGTCCCAAACGAGCGTAGAGACGTCATCTAGAAGTGAAATCTTCCCATAGAGAAGACTGCCAGAGAAGTAACTTTCTGCAGAGTGCTTCCGGCAGGGAAAACCCTATGCTCTGAACTCTTTGTTTTTCAGTGTCGTGTAATACTAATTGGCTGAATTATAATTCTTGTGTGTGCCGACCAGTAAGAAGTTATCTTAAAAGACTATGGTCTCCCTCACTTACACGTGTTTCAGATGGGTAACCAGTTAAAAACTTGTTAGTCTCGGTACTCCAAAATGATCCGACTTCCTTCCTTTCCTAAAGTATTCCAATGCCCTCGCCAGTACAGAAAGACCTATGTAAGCAGAGACACATTACTTATTCCCACTTGTAAATTATTTACATGATTCAGCAGTAGCCAGTTTTACATTTTTTTAAAATATTTGGCTTGGCGACACTTGACTGAGGTGTCATCATCTCGCTACCTTCAAAGAAGCCGTAAACTTCCTGTTCCCAGTACACTTTCTAAGATGTTTTCTTAATAGCCTGTGTTTTTCGGCGAATTTTGACTGCCCATAGTTTCGCTCCACAATGGCAGTTCTTCCGTGGCTCTGCCATTAAGCAACATGCATCTCGTGACCACACAGCTTGCAAAAAACAGTCTCTGTTGTCCCGTATAACCCGGAGATGTAATCTGCATTGTTTGACTTCTGATGGTCGGCACCAGTGTGGCTTCCTTTCAAAACAGGGCCCTGTCCAACATTATACCTGCCTGGCCTTTTCCTTCGCAAGGGTGCGAGTGGCAATTCTATGAAAAAAGATGATATGACTGACTCCTTATAATTTATAGCCCTACTAAGCTTAAGTCGTTCCCCGTAGAATACAGTCTGTTATCGCAGTGAATTTTCATTTGGCTGTACTTGCAGTTTAATATAGGAAATTGTAATATAAATAGTTCAGTACTGGCAATCACTAGTACTGATTCACATTATCCGGTTGGAGTTAATTTATTCCGAATTGAGTTATTCTTACGCGTTTTACATAAGTTATGGAAGCATTAACAAAAAGACATTTACGTAACAATGTCATCAGTATTACAGGCAGCGTCTTTTAGTTATGTACTATTCATGTGTAAACCCAGTTCTTAGGTATGGAATTCTTTTCTATGGACAAAATGCACAAAATACACTGATAGAAACGAACGCAACACCAAAATATAATTAATGTAGAGTAATGAAATTTCGGTAATACATTTGTCTAGGTAAGAAATTTTTATATAATTAACATTGCGAGATCACAGGTTAATGTAAGCGCGGAATAAGCAAGTGTAAATGTGCATAAAATGTGGTATTAGCCAAATCTCATTGGCCACTTTTCCCGACGTGCTGCGTGGCCAGTTTTCCCGATCGCACGCTGTGTCTATCAGTGGTTCACACGCGACGCTATACTGCTGAAGGACACGACTGTGATTTATACACTGGAGAGCCAAAAAAACTGTTACAGCTGCCTAATATCGTGTAAGACCCCTGCGAGCATGCAGAAGTGCCGCAACACGATGTGCCATGCACTCAACTAATGTCTGAAGTAGTGTTGGTGGGAACTGACACCATGAATCATGCAGAGCGCTCTATAAATCCGTAAGAGTGCGAGGGGGTGGAGATGTCTTCTGAACAGCACGTTACAAGGCATCCCAGATATGCTCAAGAATGTTCATGTTCGGGGAGTTTGATGGTCAGCGAAAGTCTTTAAACTCAGAAGAGTGTTCCTGGAGCCGCTCTGTAGTGATTCTGTACGTGTGGGGTGTCGCATTGTCCTGCTGGAATTTCCCAAGTCCGTCGGAATGCACAGTGGACATGAATGGATGTAGGTGATCAGACAGGACGCTTACGTACGTGTCACCTGTCAGAGTCGTATTTAGACGTATAAGGGGTCCCATATCATTCCCACTGCACACGTCCCACACCATTACAGAGCCTCCACCAGCTTTAACAGTAACCTGCTGACATGCAGGATCATGGATTCATGAGGATCTCTCCATACCCGTACACGTCCATCCACTCGACACAATTTGAAACGAGACTCGTCCGACCAGGCAATGTGTTCCAAGCCCTCAACATTCCAATATCGGTGTTGACGGGCCCAGGCTAGGCGTAAAGCTTTGTGTCGTGCAGTCATCAAGGATGCCCATATCGATGATGTTCCGATGAATGTTTCGCACGCTGACACTTGTTGATGGCCAAGCACTGAAATCTGCAGCAATTTGAGGAAGGGTTGCACTTCCGCCACGTTAACCGATTCTCTTCAGTCGTCGTTGATCCCGTTCTTGCAGGATCCTTTTCTGGCCGCTTCGATGTCGAAGATTTAATGTTTTACCGGATTCCTGATATTCAAGGGACACTCGTGAAATGGTCGTACGGGAAAATCCCCACTTCATCGCTACCTCGGAAATGCTGTGTCCTATCGGTCGTGCGCCGACTATAACACCACGTTCAAACTCAGTTAAATCTTGCTAACCTGCAATTCTAGCAGCAGTAACCGATCTAACAACTGCGCCAGACACTTGTCTTGTATAGGCGTTGCCGACCGCAGCGCCGTATTTGTCTGTTCACATATCTCTGTATTTGAATACTCATGTCAATACCAGTTTCTTTGGCGCTTCAGTGTATTTGTAAGTCAAAAGACATTGAATGAAGCGTCATAGCACAAAAACCTATTCCTCTACATAAAAGTGAAGCAATTAAAGTAATATGTGTGATTTACCTTACATCAAACGGTGGAAAAACATAAACGTTTTTACAGAAAAAAGCGGAGCAAGCTTCCCTTGTCAACGTCACTGACAACACTAGTTCGGCCACTTCGTGGTAGGAAGCAGCACTGTTGAGAACATCAAATAAGCAGTGGCCACTTTTCCCAAACTGGCCACTTTACCCTTCTTCCCCATTTACAGGGTGTACATAAAACCTGGGAACACTTTCAATTATTTGTTGCACAAGAACTAAACAATGTACAGATGTCATACATATTACATATTGAAGAGAAATTCTGAAAGTTTTTTTTTTTTTTTTTTTTTTTTTTTTTTTTTTTTTTTTTTTTTTTTTACAAGGATTCGATATGCGAACCATGAGATGTCAATACGGTAATCGAATTCTTGTCATAACCATCCCAGCGTGGCATCGTCGACTGTGGCAGTCGCTTCCCGTATTCTCTCGTGAAGCTCTGCTACATCACGTGGTAGAGGCGGTACATACAGCACATCTTTAATGTGTCCCCACAGAAAAAAGTCACACGGAGTGAGATCTGGTGATCGGGGAGGCCATTTCATGAAACAGCTGTCCCCTTCTGTAGCACGGCCGATCCATCGATGCGGCAGCTGACTATCGGCAAATTACCAAACTGCGCTGTGGCGGTATACACGAGAAAAAACTTTCAGGGTTTCTCTTCAAAATGACGTATGTATGATATCTGTACAATGTTTGGTTCTTGTCTAATAAGTAATTGAAAGTGTTCCCGAACTTTATGTACACCCTGTATGTGTGTAATACATTTTGTAGAATGTGTTTCACAGTTGGGAAGCATCGTATCTAAATATGACTTTGAGCAAGTTTTTCGTCATTCAACGTATACCAAATTATCTTAGCTGTTTTGGTCAACTGAGAACGACATACTGTATAAACGCTCTTGCGTCGAGAAAGGCGATGACATTTCTGTTACAACACTAGTAGCTAAGGCCGCAAAAATACATAATTATACGAATATATGTCTTTTATAAAACGGAAAAAGATTACGAAAATGCACACGAGAAAGAAATAAACATATACATGCTCTACACACGGAGGAAAGTCTGATGCCAGAAGAGAAAGTTATCGTTCGATGCACTCAAGACCAATGGCTAAGAGGAAAAATGATCATAAATGAATCAAATTTCATTACTTATCATTCCAGTAATTGAAGAAAAACATTATTTCAGTAAAAGAAATTCCTCCTTATGCAAAACAAGTTATTTTTGCTTTACCCAAATATCCATTATGGACAAATCGTAGTTCCTTTTATTCTGAAAAAGGTTGGGTTATCACAACTGAAACCTAGGTAAATCTAGGTAAACATTGCAACTGAGGCTGTTGTTACTTTAAAATTAATTATTACCCAAATAGGTTTCAGCATTTTCTGTGCAATCTTCAGTGGGTTTTTGTTTATTATTCCGTCTCAAAATTACTACGACATTACAATATCTTGTGGAGATTGTATGAATTACGGATTATATATAAAAGCCGTAATTGCGTCTTTCCATGTGTACTTGGAGGTACATACAAACATAAAAACATATGGCTTGTAATAGCTGTAATTATTATTTTACAAATAACGTAAATACTGAGGTTTCGTACACCGTCCTCAGTCACCAATAGAAATATCTGTACTTATACCCGCTACACTAATGGTAAGAAGCTAAAAGTGGAACCAAAGGCTAAGAGAGTTTCTGCTGAAAGGAAACTTTTCCAAGAAGAAGGGGAGGAAGAAAATTCAACTGATGAGGGCAGCAACACAGACCGCTTTTACTGCAAGGAATCATTTTCTAGATCTAAAGGAAATGAACGATGGATAAGATATCGGTGCTGTAAACGCTGGGCTCATATACACTGCGCTGGAGGTGATGAACACGATAACAACTTCAGTTGCGAATTTGTCGACAGGTCGTGGTCTCGCGATCGCGTTCTCGCATCCCAAGCACGGGGTCCCAGGTTCGATCCCCGGCGGGATCAGGGATTTTCAACTTCCTCGAGATGAGTGGGGGTTTGTGTTGTCCTCCTCATTTCATCATCATTTTTGAAAGTGGCACTACTGGACTGAGCAAAGGTTGGGAATTTGTACGGGCGCTGATAACCGCGCAGTTGAGCGCCCCACAAACCAAACATCATCACGGCTTGCGAATTTTGTACGTGACTTAACATTGTTTCTGTGTGGATAAACTGTGAATGAAGTAGACTAATATAGTAATCCGTAGTTAGTCGTTGAGTTCTGCATTTATATAATTAGGAATAATTAATACTTCTCATTTGTTGATCTTTTTGTGACAACAATGTATTTCAACACGTTTCTTTCCCATTTATGTTATCATTCTCATAATTATAATCAATGTTGAAATAAAAACTATAAGATTACCCATTTTTTTAAAAACTAAACAGTCTACTTGGGAATTGTGGCAAAGGGTTGGCCGCTATACCCCATTACGACAGGAAAATTGGCCACTACGTAAGCAGTCAGAAAAATGTTTATACATCCTATAAAATATACTTGTACGAGCCACAAGATTGTGTTAATAGTCATGATTTCATAAAAATTCAATTTCATTTAGAATGGCCACTTTCGTGAGTGCGTACGCGCGTGTGTGTGGTTTTCAGTTATAATTTAGCCATCAAATTTTATGATGATAAACTCTGAAGAGGTTCTCTTGCTGATTCTGGGTGATTTGCACTCCAGGAATAAGATATGTGACTCGGATATTATTTTGACAAAGTCTCAAGACTGTTACTCGATCATACTTCTTTACACAGTAAATTTTCTGTTCTTTCAATGTAACATTTCATTTCGTTTGCAATAAAACTCCAAAATTGCTGAGCTGTAGACTTCAGACCAACTTCATCATTATTGGATTAAGTGATTACAGTTATTAAAATGTAAAGATGTGGGTACATTCTGGAAAGAAATGATTCCTTCTGAATAGTTATTTCTCTTTTTCCTTTACAATGAGGAGTTGTTGTGCAAAAGAAATTACAATATGGAAGAAAATTGTGACACTAATCGTATTATGTGTAATGTCCAGTAATTCTAACAGCAATAGGGGAGGTGGAAGTTGACGGCTACTTTCAGTGTATTGTCTTCCAAACTGAAAAAAAAGTAGAAAACAAATGCAGGGGTCCTTGACCATATATTGCGTAATAATAGCACAGCTCTAAATAGAGTGCTTGTAAAGTATATTTTATCGTACGCACTATAACGATAGTAACAGGTAGTGTACGCACTATGGAAGCTCATGAGTTTTCATCTGATACAAGCTGGAAGCACTCAAAGCTTTGCTGTAGGCCATCTGTTCCAAATCACTAACTTGTAATAGCAAATCAGGACATCAGATACAGTTCATGATGATCCGCGCGCCACATTGTGGTCTCATGAGATACAACCTCCGTCATTCTCATAGGCTGATCGTGTGAATGCCTTTAATTGCCATCTATGAAAGTTCGTTTTCCAAATGCTAAATGAAAACGTCGGCCGTAAACAATTGAAATTGCTTATTAAAGATTAACTGAAATCTCATAAATAGGAGATTTCAGTTACAAGCAGTGTGAGTTCAGTCGTCCCTTAACATGGTGTACTTGCGAACTGAGTGCACGTAACATGGGTTAGCATGTACTTGCCACTGTTTAATTTCTGGTCGAATTAAGGAAACATTATGCGAAGCCTGTCGAAGATATCAATCCAAAAGTCTTAAATTATTTCAGTTTTTGATACTAAGACACCCATTAACAATTTTTACAATAATGTAGGATAACAAACCCAAAAATTAATCTGCGATTTAGCACAATGTAAGATTAATTTTACCAAGAGCTTTAAGTATAGCACTTAATACTCTGCCATCACCTTGCCATGTAAACTCAAGAAAGCTATGGTAAGGGACACAACACTGTTTACCTTCTTAAAGAAATGTTCGCATTTACCTAATTGGCAAGTAATTTTGAAGCGAATTTGCATTCAGGTTCATTTTCTGAGTTATAGTTATCCACGTCATTCTCATATTCTTACAAATCGTCCCCAAAAACCCTTTTCCTCGCACCATCATCGCCCGCGTCACTAATACTGGCAGCCATCATTTTAACACTGACCACACACAACATGACAAGGTTGCCATTAGCGAAAATCTGAAATTAGAGATAAAGCTTCAGTTTCTCAGTTATCGTGGAATTAAGCACTAATATGAATAAAGCACATCGCTTACCATGATTATATGCAGTCACTCCATTTCTCATTGCTTGTCCCTTACCACTCTTTGCAGCAAAGGTCTTCAAATGTATGATACGCATTCTGAACAGTACGTTAATGAAATTTTGAAAGAAGTTATAACCAGTATCGTCGACAATATATTTGACTGTTGGATGACTACCTCTGACATTTCTCTCACAGGATCTCTAATTCAAAAGTCCCGGAGAATACTCGATAATAACATGTGCCTTTAGAGACGGAAATGTAAGCTATTATAATCATTTGAAGTGATGTGGGAGAATTATCATACTGTTTGCCAAATATTCCAGTACCTTCTAACGAATCTGTATTGCTGAAAGACAGTAATGCTGCAGAACGTGCTTTATAGTTAGGATACTTTGGGTGTGTTTCTGCATATGTATGGTGTCCAGGTAATAATGAAAGAAAATGAAGCTTGATACTCACGACGTGCATAATAACAAAGGGGAAATAGCTTATTGTTGCCGTAAGTATCCAAGCTTTCTCACTGCATAGTATTTTGCTAAAAAATGACAAGAGATTTTTCATATATGTTTCCAGTGTGGAAAGAAGACGTGTGAGGTTTCTGGCTCATCCCGGATTCTCGTAGCGTCTTAAGCGAATCTCAGTAAATACATGTGAGAAATTGCACTGATAACTTCTTAAGCGAGTTCCGTTGTCCTACACTGTCTCGCTTGGAGACCGTAACGTTCAGTACTAAGGTCACTTTTCAAAATCAACGAAATCGACTGCAGTTTTACGTGACTTGCATACAGTGCCTCTTACTTTAATGTTCGAGTTCACCCTCAGCAGCTGCTGTTTCAACAAGACGGTACTATTTCCAGATACTGAGCCGGAATATTTGGTTGCTTCCAAATGAAAATCGCAGTGTAAGAATGCGGAGAAACAGATCATAGACAACAGAATACGCCTGTCGTCTTCTAACGTTGACGAATGTCGTATCCAACACCAAGAGACACTTGGGCTTCACGCGGGAACACAGGCTGCAGCACTTTAAGACTATTACTACCATCCTCAGTGAGTGTTCATTTTTGATCATAATTCAACCACCTGAGGCAGCCTTTGTTACGCATCCTCTTGTAAATCATTTTCTCTGTAGGCTTCAGTCAGGTGTAAGTGGTGCCCTGGAATCTGATAAACGTCAAGACAATCAACTGGAAATTTAGGGAGCTTTAATATTCAGTACCTTACAGCAAGATAGACGAAACGTTGGTGCTCAGTCTTGGACCACTCTTCAACAGTGGTTCTTCTGAGGTAACCCAGTGCGTGAGGAGGATTCCTACAACGACGCACTGTAAGTTCCAGTTTATCCCATGTACGCTAAATAGCGCTAACGCCATAAGATACCGCATACCATCCCATTCGGTTAATTCCTGTGTGCTACAGGAAGGTGTTCACAAACTGTGTGCGGTTTGCTCATGTTTTATCGTCTTGAACGATAAACCCACCGCCCAATTGTTGACTGTAGGGCTTGATAGTACATTGCAGGATCCTTTCTTGATACCGCACAGTCATCAAGCCCGCATCTCGTGGTCGTGCGGTAGCGTTCTCGCTTCCAACGCCCGGGTTCCCGGGTTCGATTCCCGGCGGGGTCAGGGATTTTCTCTGCCTCGTGATGGCTGGGTGTTGTGTGCTGTCCTTAGGTTAGTTAGGTTTAAGTAGTTCTAAGTTCTAGGGGACTTATGACCACAGCAGTTGAGTCCCATAGTGCTCAGAGCCATTTGAACAGTCATCAAATTACCCTTAATAGCGATGGGAGGCGTCTGACATTCGTAAATGATGCCGGTGCAATAAATGACAGATACTCCTCCCTGCCCATCCAGTATGACTGCGTGACTAAGAAATCCATCGGAGCATGATTGTCCCTTTCATCAGGCATCAGACAAATCAACATTCTGTGAAGAGAACCTGAGGTCTTGGTCCTACACTCCAAATGTGTCTTAGCCCACCTACTTCGCTCACCATTGTGCTGTGGAGCTTGTGCTGCTGTTAATAATTAGCACTTGATTTGAGCTGATTTAATCAGGGAGACAAAGCAATAGAAGAGTTAGCTTCCCGTTGCCCGCACCGAAACTACACTCCTGGAAATTGAAATAAGAACACCGTGAATTCATTGTCCCAGGAAGGGAAAACTTTATTGACACATTCCTGGGGTCAGACACATCACATGATCACACTGACAGAACCACAGGCACATAGACACAGGCAACAGAGCATGCACAATGTCGGCACTAGTACAGTGTATATCCACCTTTCGCAGCAATGCAGGCTGCTATTCTCCCATGGAGACGATCGTAGAGATGCTGGATGTAGTCCTGTGGAACGGCTTGCCATGCCATTTCCACCTGGCGCTTCAGTTGGACCAGCGTTCGTGCTGGACGTGCAGACCGCGTGAGACGACGCTTCATCCAGTCCCAAACATGCTCAATGGGGGACAGATCCGGAGATCTTGCTGGCCAGGGTAGTTGACTTACACCTTCTAGAGCACGTTGGGTGGCACGGGATACATGCGGACGTGCATTGTCCTGTTGGAACAGCAAGTCCCCTTGCCGGTCTAGGAATGGTAGAACGATGGGTTCGATGACGGTTTGGATGTACCGTGCACTATTCAGTGTCCCCTCGACGATCACAAGTGGTGTGCACTATTCAGTGTCCCCTCGACGATCACCAGTTGTGTACGGCCAGTGTAGGAGATCGCTCCCCACACCATGATGCCGGGTGTTGGCCCTGTGTGCCTCGGTCGTATGCAGTCCTGATTGTGGCGCTCACCTGCACGGCGCCAAACACGCATACGACCATCATTGGCAACAAGGCAGAAGCGACTCTCATCGCTGAAGACGACACTTCTCCATTCGTCCCTCCATTCACGCCTGTCGCGACACCACTGGAGGCGGGCTGCACGATGTTGGGCGTGAGCGGAAGACGGCCTAACGGTGTGCGGGACCGTAGCCCAGCTTCATGGAGACGGTTGCGAATGGTTCTCGCCGATACCCCAGGAGCAACAGTGTCCCTAATTTGCTGGGAAGTGGCGGTGCGGTCCCCTACGGCACTGCGTAGGATCCTACGGTCTTGGCGTGCATCCGTGCGTCGCTGCGGTCCGGTCCCAGGTCGACGGGCACGTGCACCTTCCGCCGACCACTGGCGACAACATCGATGTACTGTGGAGACCTCACGCCCCACGTGTTGAGCAATTCGGCGGTACGTCCACCCGGCCTCCCGCATGCCCACTATACGCCCTCGCTCAAAGTCCGTCAACTGCACATACGGTTCACGTCCACGCTGTCGCGGCATGCTACCAGTGTTAAAGTCTGCGATGGAGCTCCGTATGCCATGGCAAACTGGCTGACACTGACGGCGGCGGTGCACAAATGCTGCGCAGCTAGCGCCATTCGACGGCCAACACCGCGGTTCCTGGTGTGTCCGCCGTGCCGTGCGTGTGATCATTGCTTGTACAGCCCTCTCGCAGTGTCCGGAGCAAGTATGGTGGGTCTGACACACCGGTGTCAATGTGTTCTTTTTTCCATTTCCAGGAGTGTATGTTTACTGAGCGGTGTATCTCCTTGTTATTCTAGTAAAACCAGCCAGGGAGACGAAATTGCCGTGTGTTTTTGCAATGGATTTTGTCATATAGCACGTAAGTTTTCACCACATTTCACCTTTTAATAACTTTAAATTCTGTTTATAAATGTTTTGTTAGAGGTCAAAATGACTAAATCTGTAGTAAAATTTACCAAATAGTGAACAAATAACTGTTTTAACCCTAATCCGTGAATATGGACTGTCACTGAAACGTGTTCATATTTTGGTTTTAAATAAAAAGCATCTAATAGCCAAACATGCATTTTATACATTAGTTGACGGCTGTTAATAGTCACCTTCTAAAATGTTTATATAACTTTCTGTCTATCCTAGTGCAACAAACCAGTAACGAACACAAGACGAGTTTCCAGCAATAAAACAACTAAACCTGTAAGAACAATCTGAAGATGTGTTTGTAAAAAATCCAAAACCGGCCGTGATTTGATTCAAAGAAACCGTTCTAAACCATACTTGTGGCTGACTGCTGTTTCAGTAATAAAACTTATAGTGTTACAGTCTCGGTTCTCAAAGTTGCAGTTTTCTACAAAATAGCGTTAAGCCGAGAATGTGTCTAATACAGTCCTGTGCATGAGTTACTATTTATCACATCGTTCTGCTTACTGGATTTCATCCCTGCAGTGTGCCTGGAAATTGTATTGGATTTCCTTCAGTGTTCTGCTCTCGACGAACTTGACTGTGTTTACGGATAAGAGAGGGGGCGGAAATACAGGTTTTCATTTTAGGTAAAATGGAAATGGCGTGTCGCTAGGGCCTCCCGTCGATTAGACCGCCGGCCGGTGTGGCCAAGCGGTTAAAGGCGCTACAGTCTGGAACCGCGTGACCGCTACGGTCGCAGGTTCGAATCCTGCCTCGGGCATGGATGTGTGTGATGTCCTTAGGTTAGTTAGGTTTAAGTAGTTCTAAGTTCTAGGGGACTGATGACCTTAGAAGCTAAGTCCCATAGTGCTCAGAGCCATTTGAACCATTTGAACGATTAGACCGTTTGCCTGGTGCACGTCTTTCGTGTTGATGCCATTTCGGCATTTCGGCGACTTGCGTGTCGATGGAGATGAAATGATGATGATAAGGACAACACAACAACCAGTCCCTGAGCGGAGAAATTCTCCGATCCAGCCGGGAATCGAACCTGGGCCGTTAGTTATGACATTCCGTCACGCTGATCACTCAACTACCAGGTAATAAACTGGCTTCAAGTCACTGTTATTCAGCAAAAGATGAACTATAGGGCAGCCAAAACAGTTTCGTGAAATTTACTCAGAACGCTCTACAAGCTACAAATTTATTCTCACAACTGCTTAAAAACCATTTAAGAAACTAAAGAAATTATTAGGTCATATGCACAAGATTTAATTTAACTCATATCTGACGAACAACATAGGTAGCGGATGCACATAGTCTTTTGTCAGAAAACACAGCATCAAATTTTAGTTCAACATTGATTTGATGTTTTCACATGTAGTACCATGAGAGCATTTACACAATTTTAGGTTCAGTTATTGTTTCATACAGAAAAAATTTCTCTGTCTACATTCAAAATAATTATCAATATCAGAACGAAAGGCCGGCCGGAGTGGCCGTGCGGTTCTAGGCGCTACAGTCTGGAACCGAGCGACCACTACGGTCGCAGGTTCGAATTCTGCCTTGGGCATGGGCGTGTGTGATGTCCTTAGGTTAGTTAGGTTTAATTAGTTCTAAGTTCTAGGCGACTAATGACCTCAGAAGTTAAGTCGCATAGTGCTCAGAGCCATCACAACGAAAGGAAAATAATGCAAATTTCCATTTCTATCTGTACAGTACATTACATTACATTACAATTTCGAACATATGATGGGAATATTTACACCATTAACTATTGGCTGAATTAGCAAATATAAGTATTATCAATATACATCCACAGATCTAAATAACTGCGGATGGTCCTGATATACAGGTGATTTGCCATGTCTGCTGTGATTTACCATGTCTGCTGTATTACATAGTATGTGCGATAACATTGTATTAGATAGTGTTAAATACGATGTTCCATATTTGTGTGTTGTGCAGTGGCTATTTGTCCTTGAGCAAGTAATGAAACAGTAGCTGGTCCACCATGGGCGCTACCTACGACTCCTCGAAAACAAAGCTCAGTACAAACAGTGAAGCTAGATGGAAACAGTGGCTGTATTGTACGAGGGAAGCAGGGCTAACTTCCTCCCGACCGTTCGTTACTCTGTAGCAGCAGACATGGTGGCCCACATTGCTAAAACGGGAAACCGCCGTTACATCAAATCTGATGAATAAGCGGTACATTTTGTCATAAGTGGTTCAAAGCTGATATCCCTGACTGATAAAGTTTGGCGTGGGAAACAGGAATATTGTCCTGCCGAGCAAGCTATGCTCAGCTAGACAGACAATCCAGCGGTGGAACCTTATGACTAAGCTCAGTGCGATGCTCACTTCAGCGCAGAGTCACATTCAGTGAGAGTGTATGCAGCTAAATCACGTGATTTACATTCAATCTGTATGTCCGTAGATAACTTTTCAGGATATCCAATGAGGAAATACTCTAAAATTGCTGTTTTTTTGTCTAAATCAGTCGGTGAGTGTGAATCCTACAGAAGGGGCGGAAAACATACTGCTAAGCGAAACATATGGACTACTGCCCACCGCGAGGTTGGATGTCGCCTGGTAGCATTGCAGGAACCTGATACGGTAAGGAGAGTATACAGCTTAGTGCGCTGATAGTGACCGGGCCAAATATCTCACGAAATAAGCATCAAACGAAAAAACTACAAAGAACGAAACTCGTCTAGCTTGAAGGGGGAAACCAGATGGCGCTATGGTTGGCCCGCTAGATGGCGCTACCATAGGTCAAACGGATATCAACTGCGTTTTTCTAAATAGAAACTCCCATTTTTATTGCATATGCGTGTAGTACGTAATGGAATATAAATGTTTTTCTTGGACCACTTTTTTTCGCTTTGTGATAGATGGCGCTGTAATGCTCACAAACGTATAAGTACGTGGTATCACGTAACATTCCGCCAGTGCGGACGGTATTTGTTTCGTGGTACATTACCCGTGTTAAAATGGACCGTTTACCAATTGCAGAAAAGGTCGATATCGTGTTGATGTATGGCTATTGTGATCAAAATGCCCAACGGGCGTGTGCTATGTATGCTGCTCGGTATCCTGGTCGACATCATCCAAGTGTCCGGACCGTTCGCCGGATAGTTACGTTATTTAAGGAAACAGGAAGTGTGCAGCCACATGTGAAACGTCAGCCACGACCTGCAACAAATGATGATGCCCAAGTAGGTGGTTTAGCTGCTGTCGCGGCTAATCCCCACATCAGTAGCAGACAAACGTTCTATTTAGCAACGAAGCGCTATTCACCAACAGCGGTAACGTAAACCGGCATAATATGCACTATTGGGCAACGGAAAATCCACAATCGCTGCGACAAGTGGAACATCAGCGACCTTGGCGAGTTAATGTATGGTGCGGCATTATGGGAGGATAGATAATTGGGCCCCATTTTATCGATGGCAATTTAAACGGTGCAATGTATGCTGATTTCCTACGTAGTGTTCTACCGATGTTACTGCAAGATATTTCACTGCATGAAAGACTTCCAACATGATGGATGTCCGGCACATAGCTCACGTGTGGTTGAAGCGGTATTGAATAGCGTATTTCATCACAGGTGGGTTGGTCGTCGAAGCACTATACCATGGGCCGCACGTTCACTAGATCCTACATCCCCGGATTTCTTTCTGTGGGGAAAGTTGAAGGATATTTGCCATCGTGATCCACTGACAACGCCTGACAACATGCGTCAGCGCATTGCCAGTGCATGTGCGAACATTACGGTAGGCGAAGGAATGTCGTTAGACGTATTGCCAAATGCATTGAGATTGACGGCCATCATTTTGAGCGTTTATTGCATTAATGTGGTATTTACAGGTAATCACGCTATAACAGCACGCGTTCTCAGAGATGATAGGTTCACAAAGGTACATGTATCAGATTGGAACAACCGAAATAAAATGTTCACACGTACCTACGTTCTGTATTTTAATTTAAGAAACCTACCTGTTACCAACTGTTCGTCTAAAATTGTGAGCCATATGTTTGTGACTATTACAGAGCCATCTGTCACAAAGCGAAAAAAGTGGTCCAACTGAAACATTCATATTTCTTTACGTACTACACTAATATGTAATGAAAAATGGGGGTTCACATTAAAAAAAAAAAAAAAAAACCAGTTGATATCCGCTTGACGTATGGCAGCACCATCTAGCGGGCCAACCATAGCGCCATCTAGTTTCTCCCTTAAAGCTAGACAAGTTCCGTTCTTTGTAGTTTTTTCGTTTGTCGCTTATTTCGTGAGATATTTGGACCGGTCACGATCAGTGGACCACCCTATATAGATTGGGCACTACACTATTTGATGAAAAGTATCTGGACACGCCTCTATAACGCAGAACTGAACCCTAGATATCACGAACGACTGAACCGCCAGTATAAAATGAGACCGGGTTGTTAGGTTTTCAGTGGAGAAGCAGTAACAAAAATTTTCAAATGTGTGTGAAATCTTATGAGACTTAACTGCTAAGGTCATCAGTCCCTAAGCTTACACACTACTTAACCTAAATTATCCTAAGGACAAACACACACACCCATGCCCGATGGAGGACTCGAATCTCCGCCCGGACCAGCCGCTCTTTTTTTTTTAATCTCATTTTGTTCGCTTTTGTTCGTTGCATCTGCTCGAGGCGGACGTCGTAAGACATCCGTTTAAGTTCGTTGTTATCGATTAGCTCATTTTTTTTTTTTATTACAGAGGGCTGCTAACCCTCTGACCGAACACGCTGAGCTACCGTGCCGGCACCCGCTCGGCTAATCCCGCGCGGCAGAAGCTAACAGCACTACTTGTACACTCCTGGAAATGGAAAAAAGAACACATTGACACCGGTGTGTCAGACCCACCATACTTGCTCCGGACACTGCGAGAGAGCTGTACAGGCAATGATCACACGCACGGCACAGCGGACACACCAGGAACCGCGGTGTTGGCCGTCGAATGGCGCTAGCTGCGCAGCATTTGTGCACCGCCGCCGTCAGTGTCAGCCAGTTTGCCGTGGCGTACGGAGCTCCATCGCTGTCTTTAACACTGGTAGCATGCCGCGACAGCGTGGACGTGAACCGTATGTGCAGCTGACGGACTTTGAGCGAGGGCGTATAGTGGGCATGCGGGAGGCCGGGTGGACGTACCGCCGAATTGCTCAACACGTGGGGCGTGAGGTCTCCACAGTACATCGATGTTGTCGCCAGTGGTCGGCGGAAGGTGCACGTGCCCGTCGACCTGGGACCGGACCGCAGCGACGCACGGATGCACGCCAAGACCGTAGGATCCTACGCAGTGCCGTAGGGGACCGCACCGCCACTTCCCAGCAAATTAGGGACACTGTTGCTCCTGGGGTATCGGCGAGGACCATTCGCAACCGTCTCCATGAAGCTGGGCTACGGTCCCGCACACCGTTAGGCCGTCTTCCGCTCACGCCCCAACATCGTGCAGCCCGCCTCCAGTGGTGTCGCGACAGGCGTGAATGGAGGGACGAATGGAGACGTGTCGTCTTCAGCGATGAGAGTCGCTTCTGCCTTGGTGCCAATGATGGTCGTATGCGTGTTTGGCGCCTTGCAGGTGAGCGCCACAATCAGGACTGCATACGACCGAGGCACACAGGGCCAACACCCAGCATCATGGTGTGGGGAGCGATCTCCTACACTGGCCGTACACCACTGGTGATCGTCGAGGGGACACTGAATAGTGCACGGTACATCCAACCCGTCATCGAACCCATCGTTCTACCATTCCTAGACCGGCAAGGGAACTTGCTGTTCCAACAGGACAATGCACGTCCGCATGTATCCCGTGCCACCCAACGTGCTCTAGAAGGTGTAAGTCAACTACCCTGGCCAGCAAGATCTCCGGATCTGTCCCCCATTGAACATGTTTGGGACTGGATGAAGCGTCGTCTCACGCGGTCTGCACGTCCAGCACGAACGCTGGTCCAACTGAGGCGCCAGGTGGAAATGGCATGGCAAGCCGTTCCACAGGACTACATCCAGCATCTCTACGATCGTCTCCATGGGATAATAGCAGCCTGCATTGCTGCGAAAGGTGGATATACACTGTACTAGTGCCGACATTGTGCATGCTCTGTTGCCTGTGTCTATGTGCCTGTGGTTCAGTCAGTGTGATCATGTGATGTATCTGACCCCAGGAATGTGTCAATAAAGTTTCCCCTTCCTGGGACAATGAATTCACGGTGTTCTTATTTCAATTTCCAGGAGTGTAGGTAAGGAGAGCTCACTGACTCCGAACGTGGGCAAGTCGTTGGATATCACCTGAGTAATAACTGAATCAGGGACATTTTACTCCTTCCAGAACTGCTCAAGTCAACTGTTGGTGATGTGACTGTGAAATTGAATAGCGAAGGAACAGCCGAAGCTAAACCAAGACCAGGCGGACCTCGTATTCTGACGGACGGGCATCGTTGAGTGTTGCAGCGGGCGGTTGTAAAATAGCGGTAGGAATCACTCGTAATTTCGGAAGAACCACCAGCAGCCCAGCTAGCACAGTTATTGTACGATCGAGCAGCTCCTCATAAGCCACACATCTCTGTGCTTACAAGGGAACCTCCCCATCGCACCCCCCTCAGATTTAGTTAGAAGTTAGCACAGTGGATATGCCTTGAAAAACTGAACACAGGTCAATTGAGAAAACAGGAAGAAGTTGTGTGGAACTATGAAAAAAATTAGTAAAAGATACAAACTGAGTAGTCCATGTGCAAGACAGGCAACATCAAGGAAAGTGCGAGCTCAGAAACGCCGTGGTCCCGTGGTTAGCGTGAGTAGCTGTGGCACGAGAGGTCCTGGGTTAAAGTCTTCCCTTGAGTGAAGAGTTTAATTTTTTATTTTCAGACAATTATTATCTGTCACCAGTATCGTATAGAATGTATCACATGTGTTTTCCTGTGGAGGAATCGGTTGACCTATGACCTTGCGATCAAATGTTTTCGGTTCCCATTGGAGAGGCACGTCCTTTCGTCTACTAATCGCATCGTTTTGCGGTGCGGTCGCAAAAGACAGACACTAAACTTATTACAGTGAACAGAGACGTCAATGAACGAACGGACAGATCATAGCTTTGCGAAAATAAAGAAAATAAATTTTTCACTCGAGGGAATATTTGATCCAAGGATTTCTCACTCCGCAGCTGCTCACGCTAACCACGGGACGACGGTGCTCCTAAGCCAACGCTCACCTTGATGTTGCATATGTCGCACATGGACTACTCAGTTTGTATATTTTGCTTATTTTTTCATAGTTCCACACAACTTCTTCCTGTTTTCTCGATTGATCTGTGTTCAGTTTTTCAAGGCCTATCCACTCTGTCAACTTATAACTAAATCTGACGGGGATGCGATGGGGAGGTTCCCTTGTAAGTGACGCTTGAGGCGGTGTAAAGAGCGACGTCACCGGACAGCGGATTGCTGGAAACGAGTGCTGTGGAATGATCAATCGCGCTGTATCCGGCGGGAAGCCGGTGGAATCTTTGGGTCTGGCGAACGCCTGGAGGTCGTTACCTGCGTCTTGTGTAGAGCCAAGTGTGGTATGGAGTAGGTAGTGTTACGGTATAAAGGTGTTTTCGTGGTTATAGTGTGCCTCTTTATTGCGCTTAAGAAAACACTAAATGTGGGAGGATATGAAAACATTTTACAGCCTTGTGTGCTACGTACAGTTGAAGAACAGTTCGGAGACGGTGACTGTATCAGCTTGACACTGCACGCGGTCATGAAGCAGCTCTTCTAATCTTTTCACATTTTAGCTCCAAGTATTTCCCTCTTAGGTGTCTGTGTTCCATATATTCCGTCCTTTCATATGAGGCTTTGAGGTCCGTTTGTCCAGTGCAAGATCTCCAGCATTCTTTGTACATCTTTCCGGTTCCTGTCTAATAGGTCAAGGTCATCGGCAAAAACTAAACACCTCATTCCCAAGTTGTTTGCTTCGTTCCCAAGTTGAATTCCACTTATTAGAACTTAAGATTTTCTTCTCACGTCCTCACAGTTTTCTCCAGGGCGGTACTGAAGACAGCTGGGGAGATTTCCCCCCAAAAAATTAAACTATTGAGATGGACAGTCAGGGTTTATTTTGAGATTTCTCTAGTTTTTCTATCAATTCGGACTTCCCCTAAAAGTGCTAAACAAAATTTGTCTGTCAGCTGAGTCGTGCGCTTTTGTGAAGTCGACAAAAATTATTGCTGTGTTCTGGATTTTTATTGCTCTAGCTCTCAGAATGCTCTTCAGATTGAATATCTGTTCCACGCGTGATCTGCCTTTTCGAGAACCACCTTGGTATTTTCTAATGAAATGATCAGTCTGTTCTTCTGCTGTTTTCTGTAGGACTTCGGAGAGTACCGTATAAACTACTGAAAGTAATGCAACACGTGCACATTTCGTGTTCAAATGGTTCAAATGGCTCTGAGCACTATGGGACTTAACTTCTGAGGTCATCAGTCCCCTAGAACTTAGAACTACTTAAACGTAACTAACCTAAGGACATCACACACATCCATGCCCGAGGCAGGATTCGAACCTGCGACCGTAGCGGTCGCGCGGTTCCAGACTGTAACGCCTAGAACTGCTCGGCCACCCTGGCCGCCGCACATTTCGTGTTCCAAGCCTACTTCATAATAATGCACTGTTTCAAAAGTTCTGTGACGGGATTCATGTCGTACCAAAAAGACTTTCCAACCACTATATAAATAAAGCAGTCGTATAAAATGCATTTAATTCTTATAATGTACTAATTAAAAATACACAGTGTTCGTAACAAACGTCAGGGGATTATTCTTAGGTTCAACAAAAGACAAAATAGTCTTATTAACTTTTATTGCCGGCCGACGTGGCCGTGCGGTTCTAGGCGCCGCAGTCTGGAACCGCGGGACCGCTCAGATCCATCTGAACCATGTTGACTAAACAACATCATCAGTTACGATGGCAGTGGACATGAGATCATCGAGACCAGAGGGGGGAAAATGGAAACGTGTCGTCTGGTAATATGAATCCCGTTGCTTGTTACATCAGGCCGATGGTCGTGTCCGCATACCTCGTCATCGGTGCGAATGACTGTTCGAAACAAACACTGCACAACAGACGCAGGCTGGTGGGATCAGTAGTATGCTATCGGGGACAGTTACCTGGGATTCAGAGGGACCTATATAAGCTAACTAAGACGTCATGACAGCTGTGGTCTGCGTGAACATTACTGCACACGATCTGAATCCTTTCATGGCTGATGTCTTCCCCGACAGCGATGTATTGTTCAGCTATCCTTGTCAGGGTCACATTTGTGCTGCTATAATGATGAACTCTCTTTCAAATTGTGAAGGTGGCAGGGGTAAAATACAGGAAGCGAAAGGCCATTTACAATTTGTACAGAAACCAGATGGCAGTTATAAGGGTCGAGGGGCATTAAAGAGAAGCAGTGGTTGGGAAGGGAGTGAGGCAGGGTTATAGCCTATCCCCGATGTTATTCAATCTGTATATTGAGCAAGCAGTAAACGGAACAAAAGAAAAATTCGGAGTAGGAATTAAAATCCATGGAGAAGAAATAAAAACCTTGAGGTTCGCCAATGACACTGTAATTCTGTCAGAGACAGCAAAGGACCTGGAAGAGCAGCTGAACAGAATGGACAGGGTCTTGAAAGGAGGATATAAGATGAACATTAACAAAATCAAAACGAGGATAATGGAATGTAGTTGAATTAAATCGGGTGATGCTGAGGGTATTAGATTAGGAAATGAGATGCTTAAAGTAGTAAAGGAGTTTTGCTATTTGGGGAGCAAAATAACTGAGGATGGCCGAAGTAGAGAGGATATAAAATGTGGACTGGCAATGGCAAGGAAAGCGTTTCTGAAGAAGAGAAATTTGTTAACATCGAATATAGATTTAAGTGTCAGGAAGTCGTTTCTGAAAGTATTTGTATGGAGTGTGGCCATGTATGGAATTGAAACGTGGACGATAAATAGTTTGGACAAGGAGAGAATAGAAGCTTTCGAAATGTGGTGCTACAGAAGAATGCTGAAAATTAGATGGGTAGATCACATAACTAATGAGGAGGTATTGAATAGAATTAGGGAAAAGAGAAATTTGTGGCACACCTTGACTAGAAGAAGGGACCGGTTGGTAGCACATGTTCTGAGGCATCAAGGTATCACCAATTTAGTATTGGAGGGTAGGGTGGAGGTTAAAAATCGTAGAGAGAGACCAAGAGATGAATACTCTAAGCAGATTCAGAAGGATGTAGGCTGCAGTAGGTACTTAGATATGAAGAAGCTTGCACAGGATAGAGTAGCATGGAGAGCTGCATCAAACCAGTCTCAGGGCTGAAGACCACAACAACAACAACAACAACAATGATGAACTCATCTTGGCCACCAAATTCGCCTGATCTGAACCTGATGGGATAAATCTGGGATGCTATCGGGCACCAGCCCTGTGAACACAAACCATCAGCCCATAATTTATAGGAATTGAGTGTCCTATGCGTAGACATCTGGTGTGCCACACAAAAGCACTGCTGTATTGTGTTCTAAAGTAACACGCTATTAATCAGGTGATCATACACTGTCCAGTCACTTTAATGTGTCAAAAGCCTGAATAACAACTTTTGGAGCGCGGACCGTTGCGAGACGTGCAGGAAAAGAGGAAATGGGGTTCTGGACGGTATCAGTAGGGTTGTGGAGCCATGCTGACCAGGGCCATGGCCAGGTGCCCGAGATTCCTTGGTTTCGGATCTATGACGTGAACAGTCCAATGGAGGTGGTCCCACATATTCTCGATTGGGTTTAAATCCGGAAGTTTGGTAATAAGGGGAGTACGGTAAACTGGTACTGGTGCGCTTCTAACCAAGCACGTACAATGTAAGTTGTGTGACATGCTGCATTGTCCTGCAGGTGGATCCCATTGAGCCGAGGAAAAACAACTGCATGCACGGGTGGGCATGGTGCCCCAGGATAGTGCATACTTGCGAATAGCCCACTGTTCGATGGAGCATAAAACGTGATTCATCTGAAAAGGCCTCCTGTCACTACTACGTGGACGACCAGTTGCTGTATTGGAGTGCAGATTCCAGCAGTCAACGTGGGTGCATGAACCAGGCGCTTGCTGCAGAAGCTCGTTCTTACAAGGGAACCTCCCCATCGCACCCCCCTCAGACTTAATTATAATTTGGCACAGTGGATAGGCCTTGAAAAACTGAACACAGATCAGTCGAGAAAGCAGGAAGAAGTTGTGTGGAACCAAGAAAAAATAAGCGATTATGGACACGGGCGCGGTGTGGTCCTGTGGTTAGCATGAGTGGCTGCAGAGCGAGAGGTACTGGGTCCAAGTCTACTCTCGAGCGAAAAGTTTACTTTCTTTATTTTCGCAAAGTTATGATCAGTCCGTTCGTTCATTGACGTCTCTGTTCACTGTAATAAGTTTAGTGTCTGTTTTGCGACCGCACCGCAAAACCGTGCGATTGGTAGACGAAAGGACGTGCCTCTCCAATGGGAACCGAAAACATTTGATTCAGCAAAACACGTCTGATATATTCTATACGACAGTGGTGACGGCATGTGCGTCACGTGACAGGAATATGCTGTCGACCCACCTAACTTGCACACTTGGCGAATGGGTAAAAAGATTCTTCTACCTTGCCCGATTTAGGTTTTCTTGTGGATGTGATAATCACTCCCAAAAAAGTGATGAAAACATAAGAGTGTGCCACATAAACTGCAACAAATGAATGCAACAATTTCACACTCGCACAGTTTTCTCTGTGCTCTGTCAAAACATATGTTTTTAACGTTTTCAAATTTTTCCGTATGTAGACCGTCAAATCCTGCATATGTCCAAGCAAATCTGAACATGTCCTGGAATTTTGGGGAGCGAAATTGATTATGTGTGAGTGCCTGAACTCTGATAATTGTCTGAAACTAAAAATTTGAACTTTTTACGGGAGGGAATGCTTGAACCAAAGACCTCTTGTTCCGCAGTTGCTCACGCTAACCACAGGACCACGGCGCTTCTGTGCACACATCATCCTTGATGTTGCCTATGTTGCCCATGGACTACTCAGTTTGTATATTTTGCTTAATTTTTCGTAGTTCCACACAACTTCTTCCTGTTTTTTCGATTGATCTGTGTTCAGTATTTCAAAGCCTATCCACTGTGCCAAATTATAACTAAATGTGAGGGGGGTGCGATGGGGAGGTTCCCTTGTTAGCAAGGTGCGCTGAATGGTTGTTGAAGAGATACTGTTGGTAGGTCCTTGGTTCATCTGGAGGGTCAGTTGCTCAACAGCTGCAAGTCTATTCGCCCGTACTCATCTCCACAGCCGTCGTTTACCCCTGTCATCTGTGGACTGTGGTGCGCCAGTTCCCTTAGCGTCGGTTTTGGATTGCACCGTTTCACCATACACAGTGTATTATAACCACTGCAGCAAGCGAACAGTTAACAAACTTAGCCGTTTCGAAAGTGCTTGCAGGCTTGGCCTGAAAGCCAATGATTATGCCCTTCTGAACGTCAGATACACTACTGGCCATTAAAATTGCTACACCAAGAAGAAATGCAGATGATAAACGGGTATTCATTGGACGGATATATTATACTAGAACTGACATGTGATTACATTTTCACGCAATTTGAGTGCATAGATCCTGAGAAATCAGTACCCAGAACAACCACCTCTGGCCCTAATAACGGTCTTGATTCGCCTGAGCATTGAGTCAAACAGAGCTTGGATGACGTGTACAGGTACAGCTGCCCATGTAGCTTCAACACAATTCCACAGTTCATCAAAAGTAGTGACTGGCGTATTGTGACGAGCTAGTTGCTCGGCCATCATTGACCAGACGTTTTCAGTTGGTGAGAGATCTGGAGAATGTGCTGGCCACGGCAGCAGTCGAATATTTTCTGTATCCATAAAGGCCCGTACAGGACCTGCAACATGCAGTCGTGCACTATCCTGCTGAAATGTATGGTTTCACAGGGCTCGAATGAAGGGTAGAGCCACGGGTCGTAACACATCTGAAATGTAACGTCCACTGTTCAAAGCGCCGTCAATGCGAACAAGAGGTGACCGAGTCGTGTAACCAATGGCACGCCATACCATCACGCCGGGTAATAGGCCAGTATGGCGATGACGAATTCACGCTTCCAATGTGAGTTCACCGCGATGTCACCACACATGGATGCGACCATCATGATGCTGTAAACAGAACCTGGATTCATCCGAAAGAACGACGTTTTGGCATTCGTGCACCCAGGTTCGTCGTTGAGTACACCATCGCAGGCGCTCCTGTCTGTGATGCAACGTCAAGGGTAACCGCAGCCACGGTCTCCGAGTTGATAGTCCATGCTGCTGCAAACGTCGTCGAACTGTTCGCGCAGATGGTTGTTGTCTTGCAAACGTCACCATCTGTTGACTCAGGGATCGAGACGTGGCTGCACGATCCGTTACAGCCATGCGGGTAAGATGCCTGTCATGTCGATTGCTAGTGATACGAGGCCGTTGGGATCCAGCATGGCGTTCCGCATTACGCTCCTGAACCCAGCGATTCCATATTCTGCTAACAGCCACTGGATCTCGACCTTCACGATCAGAAATATCGCCATACGATAAACCGCAATCGCGGTAGGCTACAATCCGACCTTTATCAAAGTCGGAAACGTGATGGTACGCATTTCTCCTCCTTACATGAGGCAGGAAACATAGTAGGTGAATATGGATTGGGGGACAGAAATGAAAGAGGAAGCCGCCTGGTAGAATTTTGCACAGAGCACAACATAATCATAACTAACACTTGGTTTAAGAATCATGAAAGAAGGTTGTATACATGGAAGAACCGTGGAGATACTAAAAGGTATCAGATAGATTATATAATGGTAAGACAGAGATTTAGGAACCAGGTTTTAAATTGTAAGACATTTCCAGGGGCAGATGTGGTCTCTGACCACAATGTATTGGTTATGACCTGTAGATTAAAACTGAAGAAACTGTAAAAAGGTGGGAATTTAAGGAGATGGGACCTGGATAAACTAAAAGAACCAGAGGTTGTACAGAGATTCAGGGAGAGCATAAGGGAGCATTTGACAGGAATGGGGGAAATAAATACAGTAGAAGAAGAATGGGTAGCTTTGAGGGATGAAGTAGTGAAGGCAGCAGAGGATCAAGTAGATAAAAAGACGAGGGCTAGTAGAAATCCTTGGGTAACAGAAGAAATATTGAATTTAATTGATGAAAGGAGAAAATATAAAAATGCAGTAAGTGAAACAGGCAAAAAGGAATACAAACGTCTCAAAAATGAGATTGACAGGAAGTGCAAAATGGCTAAGCAGGGATGGCTAGAGGACAAATGTAAGGATTTAGAGGCCTATCTCACTAGGGGTAAGATAGATACCGCCTACAGGAAAATTAAAGAGACCTTTGGAGATAAGAGAACGACTTGTATGAATATCAAGAGCTCAGATGGAAACCCAGTTCTAAGCAGAGAAGGGAAAGCAAAAAGGTGGAAGGAGTATATAGAGGGTCTATACAAGGGCGATGTACTTGAGGACAATATTATGGAAATGGCAGAGGATGTAGATGAAGATGAAATGGGAGATATGATACTGCGTGAAGAGTTTGACAGAGCACTGAAAGACCTGAGTCGAAACAAAGCCCCCGGAGTAGACAATATTCCATTGGAACTACTGACGGCCGTGGGAGAGCCAGTCCTGACAAAACTCTACCATCTGGTGAGGATGATGTATCAGACAGGCGAAATACCCTCAGACTTCAAGAAGAATATAATAATTCCAATCCCAAAGAAAGCAGGTGTTGACAGATGTGAAAATTACCGAACTATCAGCTTAATAAGTCACAGCTGCAAAATACTAACACGAATTCTTTACAGACGAATGGAAAAACTAGTAGAAGCCAACCTCGGGGAAGATCAGTTTGGATTCCGTAGAAACACTGGAACACGTGAGGCAATACTGACCTTACGACTTATCTTAGAAGAAAGATTAAGGAAAGGCAAACCTACGTTTCTAGCATTTGTAGACTTAGAGAAAGCTTTTGACAATGTTGACTGGAATACTCTCTTTCAAATTCTAAAGGTGGCAGGGGTAAAATACAGGGAGCGAAAGGCTATTTACAATTTGTACAGAAACCAGATGGCAGTTATAAGAGTTGAGGGACATGAAAGGGAAGCAGTGGTTGGGAAGGGAGTAAGACAGGGTTGTAGCCTCTCCCCGATGTTGTTCAATCTGTATATTGAGCAAGCAGTAAAGGAAACAAAAGAAAAATTCGGAGTAGGTATTAAAATCCAGGGAGAAGAAGTAAAAAGTTTGAGGTTCGCCGATGACATTGTAATTCTGTCAGAGACAGCAAAGGACTTGGAAGAGCAGTTGAATCGAATGGACAGTGTCTTGAAAGGAGGATATAAGATGAACATCAACAAAAGCAAAACAAGGATAATGGAATGCAGTCTAATTAAGTCGGGTGATGCTGAGGGAATTAGATTAGGAAATGAGGCACTTAAAGTAGTAAAGGAGTTTTGCTATTTGGGGAGCAAAATAACTGATGATGGTCGAAGTAGAGAGGATATAAAATGTAGGCTGGCAATGGCAAGGAAATCGTTTCTGAAGAAGAGAAATTTGTTAACATCCAGTATTGATTTAAGTGTCAGGAAGTCATTTCTGAAAGTATTCGTATGGAGTGTAGCCATGTATGGAAGTGAAACATGGACGATAAATAGTTTGGACAAGAAGAGAATAGAAGCTTTCGAAATGTGGTGCTACAGAAGAATGCTGAAGATTAGATGGGTAGATCACATAACTAATGAGGAAGTATTGAATAGGATTGGGGAGAAGAGAAGTTTGTGGCACAACTTGACCAGAAGAAGGGATCGGTTGGTAGGACATGTTCTCAGGCATCAAGGGATCACCAATTTAGTATTGGAGGGCAGCGTGGAGGGTAAAAATCGTAGAGGGAGACCAAGAGATGAATACACTAAGCAGATTCAGAAGGATGTAGGTTGCAGTAGGTACTGGGAGATGAAAAAGCTTGCACAGGATAGAGTAGCATGGAGAGCTGCATCAAACCAGTCTCAGGACTGAAGACCACAACAACAACAACAACATGAGGCATCACAACAACGTTTCACCAGGCAACGCCGGTCAACTGCTGTTTGTGTATGAGAAATCAGTTGGAAACTTTGGTCAAGTCAGCACGTTGTAGGTGTCGCCACCGGCGCCAACCTTGTGTGCATGCTCTGAAAAGCTAATCATTTGCATATCACAGCATTTTCTTCCTGTCTGTTAAATTTCGCGTCTGTAGCACGTCATCTTCGTGGTGTAGCAATTTTAATGGCCAGTAGTATAAATAGCTCCGTTCCCGCATAACAACAACAACTACACTGTTTTCCATCTCTCCATGCCCTCACCCCACGCTTTATATACCCTCCACTACTAGTGCTGCCACCTGCAGGCTGTGAGCGATTATTGCACGTTGACGTCGAACTTAGGCGGTGTCACATTAATGTGTCTGGACCGTGTAATATTCTGTTTCATCTGTGTATAGTCCAGTATGACTGCATTGAGACACATGCGTTAAGTTTTTGATCAATAAATGATAATATTTTATTATACCTCGCCACGTGTGCTCCGCAACTATTATGTTTATTGTTATATAAGTCAGGTGGAAAGTTAGGAGAAAAATGACTGGACTCCAACAAAGTACGGCCAGACAACCAATACGCCGCCTAAGCCGGTCATGCACTCATATGGTATCCAACAGGCTTGTAAAACTTTGAATCTCGATTTCTAGAGAAACGCTTAAGATGCGCACTGTGCTGGATCAGCATATGTTCGTTCCAATTATGTACTGCAACCGTGCGAAACAGGTGAACCGTTGTATGTATACACACGTAGTCAGCAGTTTTCCGGGGCAGAATTCCGTATCTCAGATTGATACACTCCTGGAAATGGAAAAAAGAACACATTGACACCGGTGTGTCAGACCCACCATACTTGCTCCGGACACTGCGAGAGGGCTGTACAAGCAATGATCACACTCGCGGCACAGCGGACACACCAGGAACCGCGGTGTTGGCCGTCGAATGGCGCTAGCTGCGCAGCATTTGTGCACCGCCCCCGTCAGTGTCAGCCAGTTTGCCGTGGCATGCGGAGCTCCATCGCAGTCTTTAACACTGGTAGCATGCCGCGACAGCGTGGACGTGAACCGTATGTGCAGTTGACGGACTTTGAGCGAGGGCGTATAGTGGGCGTGCGGGAGGCCGGGTGGACGTACCGCCGAATTGCTCAACACGTGTGGCGTGAGGTCTCCACAGTACATCGATGTTGTCGCCAGTGGTCGGCGGAAGGTGCACGTGCCCGTCGACCTGGGACCGGACCGCAGCGACGCACGGATGCACGCCAAGACCGTAGGATCCTACGCAGTGCCGTAGGGGACCGCACCGCCACTTCCCAGCAAATTAGGGACACTGTTGCTCCTGGGGTATCGGTGAGGACCATTCGCAACCGTCTCCATGAAGCTGGGCTACGGTCCCGCACACCGTTAGGCCGTCTTCCGCTCACGCCCAACATCGTGCAGCCCGCCTCCAGTGGTGTCGCGACAGGCGTGAATGGAGGGACGAATGGAGACGTGTCGTCTTCAGCGATGAGAGTCGCTTCTGCCTTGGTGCCAATGATGGTTGTATGCGTGTTTGGCGCCGTGCAGGCGAGCGCCACAATCAGGACTGCATACGACCGAGGCACACAGGGCCAACACCCGGCATCATGGTGTGGGGAGCGATCTCCTACACTGGCCGTACACCACTGGTGATCGTCGAGGGGACACTGAATAGTGCACGGTACATCCAACCCGTCATCGAACCCATCGTTCTACCATTCCTAGACCGGCAAGGGAACTTGCTGTTCCAACAGGACAATGCACGTCCGCATGTATCCCGTGCCACCCAACGTGCTCTAGAAGGTGTAAGTCAACTACCCTGGCCAGCAAGATCTCCGGATCTGTCCCCCATTGAGCATGTTTGGGACTGGATGAAGCGTCGTCTCACGCGGTCTGCACGTCCAGCACGAACGCTGGTCCAACTGAGGCGCCAGGTGGAAATGGCATGGCAAACCCTTCCACAGGACTACATCCAGCATCTCTACGATCGTCTCCATGGGAGAATAGCAGCCTGCATTGCTGCGAAAGGTGGATATACACTGTACTAGTGCCGACATTGTGCATGCTCTGTTGCCTGTGTCTATGTGCCTGTGGTTCTGTCAGTGTGATCATGTGATGTATCTGACCCCAGGAATGTGTCAACAAAGTTTCCCCTTCCTGGGACAATGAATTCACGGTGTTCTTATTTCAATTTCCAGGAGTGTAGTTTGTCCTTCATCATTCCTGAGAGCTGGTTCATCCCCACAGGAACACTACTTCTGGATATAATTTTCTCCTGCACTGCTGGCCATGAAAACTGGATCAACACGACGACGGTTCACAATAATTTTCAAACTGGAATGAAATATAGTACATGATTTGCATTTCAGTACAATCGCACAAAGCAGGTTGGAGCAATACCATCTACGTTCTGTGTACAAGGTGGCCAGAAACAGCCTGAAAAGCTTATAACGGTGTTGCAAGGTAGACTGTGCTGTGGAATAATTGTCAAGACAAAACGCGATGCGTTGCGCAGTTTCACAGTTAACTGTCGTTGAAGTCAGCCGATCGGTCCACTGCGCTCGGAAATTCATGTACCCACCAGATACAATTAACGTCAGTTGTTTTCAGGGCGAAGATGATAGCGCAAGAAACAGCTCTGCCTTTATCTCGTGTTCGACTCTTACCATCGTCCCATGTCCAATTTTCTCTATAAGTCTCTTGTTTGGTTTTAGGCAACCAAACGAAGAACACGTTCGGCGACAATGACTCTAGAGGGTCGCTTGAATTTGCACGTACAGCGGCTTGACTATCTAAATTCAATGCTGATTAACTTGAAAACGGCGCAACGCATCGAACCTACCCTGAAACATCCTTATAAGCTTTTCAGTCTGTTTCTGACTGCCTTGTATAAGAAAAGATTATTCAGCGGGTTTCTCATTCAAAAATCAGATTTAAATTTTGTTTGTTTATGAGAAGATCTGCCCCCCCCCCCCCCAGGGTAACCGAGAGCGCTAATGCGCTGCTTCCTGGACCCGGGTAGGCGCGACGGCCGTGGATCGAATCCGCCTGGCGGACTAACGGCGCGGCCAGCCTGGATGTGGTTTTTAGGCGGTTTTCCACATCTCGCTAGGTGAATACCGGGCTGGTCCCCACGTTCCACCTCACATACACGACTCATAGAGATTAGAACACTTTCGCACTATTTCATGGCTTACACCAGACGCAGACAGCTGCTGGGGTACACTACTTACATCCCAGGGGGTTCGGGATGGCGGCAGGAAGGGCATCCAGCCACCCTCTGCAACTAACACTGCCAAATCCGTACTAACACAGCCGACCCCACGCTGACGCGGGACGAAGGCCCAAAGAACGAAAGAAAGAAAAAAGTTTATGAGAAGATCGTGTAATGTGTAGTGTAAGAAAGTGAAACGTCTCCCAGCACGTGTCGGAATTCTACAGCGGATGGTACATGGCTTATCGAGACAGATTTATCGTTTCGCGATGTGGCTGTTCTCGTTGCTCAGGGTCACACGATTCTCATGCGAATACGGAATCGATGGATTGAGGTGGGTTCTAGTCAACGTCATACACGATGTCAGCGGTACCGCTCAACTAGTGCCAGAGATGATACACATATTCGCTCGCCCGTGCAGTATCCTACAGACATGTCATGTACCTTGAGTCAGCAAATGGACGTCATTGCAGCAAGACAAGTATCCACGCTGACACCTCGACACCTGAATCACCAAGGACTCTCAGCACTAGTGATGGGATAACCGTCCGTTTTTAAGAACTGATTGGTCAATCTATTGTTTTTTCGTTCAGTCAGTTTTTTCAGTCAAATGAAACAACCGAATAAAACTAGTCTTTGCGGCCATGTCAGCTATAAGAATGTTTCCACTCTCTCGCAAGGTTTAAGTGTTTTCCCTCAATGGAACACAACCGATTGGAACAAGTCTCCGTCGACAGCGACCTTTATATGAATAATTTAACTTATTCACCAGGCTTGAGTGGTTTCATTCAGTGGGACACAAATGGGTTTGAGTGGCCTTAGTTACATACTTCTTCAGCCTTTTCGGTTATACGCTAAAGCACCAAACAGACTGGTATAAGCTTACGTATTCAAATACAAAGATATGTAAACAGGCAGCATACGGCGCTGTGGTCGGCAACGCCCATATAAGACAAGTGTCTGGCGCAGTTGTTAGATCTGTTACTGCTGCTACAATCGCTGGTTATCAAGATTTAAGAGAGTTTCAACGTGGTGTTATAGTCGGTGACACGTACATAAGTTTCACGTCTGATCACCTGCATCCCTTCATGTCCATTGTGCATTCCGACGGACTTGGGCAATTCCAGCATGACAATGAGACTCCCCACAAGTCCATAATTTCTACATAGTGGCTCCAAGAACACTCTTCTGGGCTTAAACACTTCCCCTGGCCACCAAGCTCCCCAGACATGAACATTATTGAGCATATCTGGGATACCTTCCAACGAGCTGTTCAGAAGAGATCTCCACTCACTGATACTTTTACGGATTTATGGGCAGCCGTGCAGGATTCATGGTGTCTGTTCCCTCCAACACTACTTCAGACATTAGTCGAGTCCACTCACGTTGTGTTGCGGCACTTCTGCGTGCTATTGGGGCCCTACACGATATTAGGGATGTGTACCAGTTTCTCTGGCTCTTCAGTGTAGATGGATCATGACTAGGGTTGATAACTTTTGTTAGAGACTAGTAAAGTGTTTTTTTAAGGACATGTGTATAAATGTATATTTCTAAAACTGAAGTATTTTCAAAATGTATCTATTTACTTACTCCACTACGAATTTTCGCGCTTGCGACTATAAATGTCAAGTTTTGATTGGTTTTGAAAGTTTAATATGTGGTGCTGCACTCTAAATTTATGTATATATAAATGACAATCACTGTTTAACATGTTTTTATTGGGTTTGTTTCTTGTCTGTTTGTTCGGTATAAATTTTGCAACTGATTTTAAACTAACTTCCAGATAAGCTACAGACCTAATACTTTCAACATAGCTCAGAACTGGATGCCACTGCAATATTAACTCCTTTAGAGTCTGGTGTGTGACGGAGTGTATTTTGTTTTTCAGTCTGTCTGTCTGTTCCGTACAAATTTACCAAAAGACTTTAAACTAACTTCTCGATAAGCTCAAATTTGGAACTTTCGACTTAGCTCACAAGTGGATGACGATGCAGTATTAAGTCGTTTTCCTTTCTGGTGTGTGGCCGAGAGTATTTCGTGTACCAATGCCGTTTCCCTGTTTTTCCCGTTCCAGTCGCGAATGTTTCGCAGTTAAGAACGATTGCTGCTAAGCCTCAGTGTGAGCTCCATTCTTTCAAATTTTTACACTCGCGGTCTTTTCTGGACGTAAACATAGGAGGAAGCAATATATTGGTTGACTCAGTTCAAGAGAAACTGAAATAAACCTGAAATTTACCACATGTCTCTGTTGTAATCTCATCAAAATGTTTAAAATCAATTAAAAAATTTCACACACACAAGACTAAAAAGCAGAAAATATCTATTAAAATAAAAAACTTTTTAATATAACACTTTTCGTATTTGGAAAGAAAGAATGACTCTTTCAGTCAATACGTAAAGCTACAACGGTGTCGAATGCTTCCATTCTATTGCTCCCAGACACTGCTTTTACTCGGAAAAATACATAAATAACAGTCCAGTCACCACGTAAAACTAAAACCGACTGACTTGATTGTTTTCATTCTGTTGCTACCGCAGAAATCTATTGCTTTCATTCGTTTTCTCCCAAAGACTGGTTTCAGTCAAAAGAATGAATTAGCAGTCCCACGAACTGACACATTGTTTTCATTCGGCTGCTCCCACAGACTGGTTTTACTCAAAAGAGTGAATGAGTAGTCCAACCGACTGAATCGCTTGTTTTCATTTGGTTGCTCCGATAGACTAGTTTCACTCAAAAGAATAAATAAATAATTCAACCAATACGGAAAACTACAACAGAATTAGCCGATTGTTTTTCCAACGATCGAATGAATAGAATGTTCCCACCACTTCTCAGCACGGCGACAACTCTTGTCCCTTCTCTTGACGTGGAGAGAGAGGTAAGTGTGCTGACAGAGGGGCGCCCAACGACAACACTGGCTATATTAGTGGCAACAGTTCGCATTTTCTGACGGGTCTAAGTTTTGCATACAGTATAGCGATGGTCATATCTGTGTGTGGTGCCTAAAAGAGAATGAATGTTGCCAGACTGCATCCGTCATCGTCATACTGGTCCAGCATGTAACGTGATGCTACGGGACGTCGTCGTGTACACAATACATCATCTCTATTTTGCACAGATAATTTGTGCAGTAGGCACTATATATCTGACATATTAAGGTCAGTGGTTGTGCTCTGCCTCCAAGGTCTCCGTTTACTCTGAAGAGCCAAAGAAACTGGTACACATGCCTCATATCGTGCAGAACCCCGCGAGCGCGCAGAAGTGCCGCAACACGACGTGGCATAAACTCGACTAATGTCTCAAGTAGTGCTGGAGGGAACTGACTCAATGAATCCTGCAGAGCTGTCCATAAATCCGTAAGAATACGTGGAGGTGGAGATCTCTTCTGAACAGCACGTTACAAGGCATCCCAGATATGCTCAATAATGTTCATGTCTGGGGATTTTGGTGGCCAGGGGAAGTGTTTAAACTCAGAAGAGTGTTCCTGGAGCCACTCTGTAGAAATTCTGGATGTCTGGGGCGTCGCATTGCCATGCTGGAATTGCCCAAGTCCGTCGGAATGCACAATGGACATGAATGGATGCAAGTGATAAGACAGGATGCTTACGTACGTGTGACCTGACCGAGTCGTATCTAGAATTGTCAGGAGTCCCATATCTTTCCAACTGTACACGCTCCACACCATTGAGAACCTCCAACAGCTTTAACAGTCGCTTGCTGACATGCAGGGTCCATGAATTCATGAGTTTGTCTGCATACTCGTACTCGTCCATCCGTTCGATACAATTTGAAACGAGACTCGCCCGACCAGGCAACATGTTTCCAGTTATCAACAGTCCAATGTCGGTGTTGACTGGCCCAGGCGAGACGCAAAGCTTTGTGTCGTGCAGTCATCAAGGGCACACAAGTGAGCCTTCGACTCCGAAAGCCTACATCAATGGTAATTCGTTGAGTGGTTCGCATGCTGATACTTTTTGATGACCCATAACTGAAATCTGCAGTAATTTGCGGAATGGTTGCACTTCCGTCACGTTGAAACATTCTCTTCAGTCGTCGTTGGTACCGTTGTTGCGGGATCTTTTCCTCGTCGCAGCAATGTCGGAGATTCGATGTTTTACCGGATTCCTGATATTCACGGTACACTTGTGAAATGCTCGTACGGGAATATCCCCACTTCATCACTACCTCGGAAATGATGTGTGCCATCGGTTGTGCGCCGACTATAGCACCACGTAGAAACTTGTTGTCTCATATAGGTGCTGCCGACCGCAGTGCCATATTCTGCCTGTTTACATATCTCTGTATTTGAATACGCAAGCTTATACCAGATTGTTTGGCTCTTCAGTGTAGATACTGTACGACCAAACGTTGTCCGTGCTGCCCTGACTTAACTGGATACAGAATCTGTTCGACTGTTGACCCGGCCAGCATGTTCTGCAGATATCTCACTCTCTGAAAATAGCTGATCGTGGGTTGCTGGAACACTGGCATGCCTCCATTCACCAGCCACTATGGCTGATGAACTCTGGCATATAGCCATAAGAAGCAGAATGGAATGACGTATCCCTATCTATCGTCCAATCTCAATTCGGAAACTGGAAATTTGTGGTAAGTTCCTATGGAACCACCCTGCTGAGGTCATCAGTCCCTAGGCTTACCCACTACGTAATATAACTTAAACTAACTTACGACAAAGACAACACACACATCCATGCCCAAGGGAGGACTCGAACCTCCGACGGGGGGAGAACGCGCGAACTGCGGCTATCCCGCGCGGCCAGTCTCAATTCGACTCGGTGCCCAACTAGTATATTGTTATTATTTCTGTTATTATTAGTGTTGTTATTATTATTGTATCTGCTGCGATTTACAAATAACCTTTCTCATATGGACTAAGAAAGGTCGTATTTTCATAATATTAAATTGCTATATATTATGAAGCGTATTTGATTTCTTGGTATTTTGACAAAGTTGTAGCTTTAAATATTCGGATATTTAAACTAATAAGGAAACATAATTGCTTAAAATTAAGAATTTATGTATTAAGAAGGTAGAAAAGAAGTTAGGCTTACACGACGGGCATTCAATTAGCAATGCAATACTTTTTTTTCTGAAAGCAGGTAGGTTTTATTCAGGATTCCAGTACACCATATTATTCCTCACACTTTTCGCTACAAAATCCTATTATTTAACATCAGCTTCGTTCAATGTGACCGCCTTACGGTACCTTACCGATAGGATTCGCAACGAATCGACGCATGGTGCAGGGAATGGCAATTGCATCTCAATGTAGACAAGTGTAATGTGCTGCGAATACATAGAAAGAAAGATCCTTTATCATTTACCTACCATAGATCGGGTCAGCAACTGGAAGCAGTTAATTTTGTGAATTATCTGGGAGTAGGTATTAGGAGTGATTTAAAATGGTATAATCATATAAAGTTGATCGTCGGTAAAGCGGATGCCAGACTAAGATTCATTGGAAGAATCCTAAGGAAATGCAATCCGAAAACAAAGGAAGTAGGGTACAGTACACTTGTTCGCCCACTGCTTGAATATTGGTCACCAATGTGGGATCCGTACCAGATAGGGTTGATAGAAGAGATAGAGAAGATCCAACGGAGAGCAGCGCGCTTCGTTACAGGATCATTTAGTAATCGCGAAAGCGTTACGGAGATGATAGATAAACTCCAGTGGAAGATTCTGCAAGAGAGACGCTCAGTAGCTCAGTACGGGCTTTTGTTGAAGTTTCGAGAACATACCTTCACCGAGGAGTCAAGCAGTATATTGCTCCCTCCTACGTATATCTCGCGAAGAAACCATAAGGATAAAATCAGAGAGATTAGAGCCCTCACAGAGGCACATCGACAATCTTTCTTTCCACGAACAATACGAGACTGGAATAGAAGGGAGAACCGATAGAGGTACTCAGAGTACACTCCGCCACACACCGTCAGGTGGCTTGCGGAGTATGAATGTAGATGTAGATTTAGAGGCCTGCATGCCCGCGTGGTACCTCTCTACTCGTCGACGTCGGAACCAACGTCTTTCTGTATCAATTCCCACGGAGTGCACCCTTCACTGGGCCAGACAGATGGAAGACTGAATGTGCGAGATGCGGGCTGTAGTGTGGATGAGGACGAACAGTCCAATGAAGTTTTGTGAGCTGCTCTCGGGTCCGGAGACTTGTGTGGGCCCTTCCGTTGTCACGGAGAAGTTCGTCTGAATTTTTGTCGCGCCGAGCGCGCTGAAATAGTTTCTTCAGTTTCTTGATGGTAGCACAATACACTTCAGATCTGATCGTTGCACCATGAGGGAGGACCTCAAACAAAATATCTCCTTCAGAGTTCCTGAAGATCGTCGCCATAACTTCACTGGCTGGGAGTGGAGCTTTGAACTTTTTCTTCAGAGGAGAGAAGGTGGCCGTTTTGTTTCCGGTTCGAAGTGATGGACCCATGTTTCATCGCCTGTGACAGTGATCGACAGAAAATTGTAACCATCAGCCTTGTAACGCACAAGCAGTTCGGCACAGATGGTCCTTCGATGCTCTTTAGTATCTTCTGTTAGGCGGCGAGGAATCTAGTGGGCACACACCTTTGAATACCCCAACTGGTGGACGAGTGAGTCACCACAACCAACAGAGACATTCAGTTGAGCAGCGAGATGTTTGACTGTGATCCGCACGTTCCAACTGTGTTCGCACGTTCCAACATTGCAGGGGTCACAACTGTGTGCGGCCGGCCCTACATCTAAGTTAGGTTACTGTACAACACAGAGTGTGCTGTCCCGTATTTCTACATTTCTTTTACAATCTAATATTACCGCCTACTGAAAACCGGTTTCTGTGGCACTCCGTTGAAAATACCTTTAGTCCTTATTCTACACTACTGGCCATTAAAATTGCTACACCACGAAGATGACGTGCTACAGACGCGAAATTTAACCGACAGGAAGAAGATGCTGTGATATGCAAATGATCAACTGTTCAGAGCATTCACACAAGGTTGGCGCCGGTGGCGACACCTGCAACGTGCTGACATGAGGAAACTTTCCAACCGATTTCTCATACACAAACAGCAGTTGACCGGCGTTGCCTGGTGAAACGTTGTTGTGATGCCTCGTGTAAGGAGGAGAAATGCGTATCATCACGTTTCCGACTTTGATAAAGGTCGGATTCTAGCCTATCGCGATTGCGGTTTATCGTATCGCGTCATTGCTGCTCGCGTTGGTCGAGATCCAATGACTGTTAGCAGAATATGGAATCGGTGGGTTCAGGAGGGTAATACGGAACGCTATGCTGGATCCCAACGGCCTCGTATCACTAGCAGTCGAAATGACAGGCATCTTATCCGCATGGCTGTAACGGATCGAGCAGCCACGTCTCGGTCCCTGAGTCAACAGACGGGGAAGTTTAAAGACAACAACCAACTGCACGAAGTTCGACGACGTTTGCAGCAGCATGGACTATCAGCTCGGAGACTATGGCTGCGGTTACCCTTGACGCTGCATCACAGACAGGAGCGCCTGCGATGGTGTACTCGACGACGAACCTGGGTGCACAAATGGTAAAACGTCATTTTCTCGGATGAATCCAGGTTCTGTTTACAGCATCATGATGGTCGCAGCCGTATTTGGCGACATCGCGGTGAACGCACATTGGAAGCGTGTATTCGTCATCGCCATACTGGCGTATCACCCGGCGTGATGCTATGGGATGCCATTGGTTACACGTCTCGGTCACCTCTTGTTCGCATTGACGGCACTTTGAACAGTGGGCGTTACATTTCAGATGTGTTATGACCCGTGGCTCTACCCTTCATTCGATCCCTGCGAAACCCTACATTTCAGCAGGATAATGCACGACCGCATGTTGCAGGTCCTGTACGGGCCTTTCTGGATACAGAAAATGTTCGACTGCTGCCCTAGCCAGCACATTCTCCAGATCTCTCACCAATTGAAAACGTCTGGTCAATGGTGACCGAACAACTGGCTCGTCACAATACGCGAGTCACTACTCTTGATGAATAATCAATAATTCAAGAACAGTCTTAATTGCATTTATTATTATTATAATACCGCCAACCGGTTTCAACCCGACGTAGAGGTTATGTAGACAGCAGTGACACCAACAGCAGTCGAACAATGGTGTAAACGCCCAGAAGATGACCCCTACGTCGGGCTGAAATCGGTTGGCGGTATTACAACAATAATAAATGCGATTAAGACTGTTCTTGAATTATTGCTTAATCATACCAATCACTGCTTCTCTCCACAACCATGTTGTCCAAAAAACTACTCTTGATGAACTGTGGCATCGTGTTGAAGCTGCATGGGCAGCTGTACCTGTACACGCCATCGAAGCTCTGTTTGACTCAATGCCCAGGCGTATCAAGGCCGTTATTACGGCCAGAGGTGGTTGTTCTGGGTACTGATGTCTCAGGATCTATGCACCTAAATTGCATGAAAATGTAATCACATGTCAGTTTTAGTATAACATATTTGTCCAATGAATACCCGTTTATGATATGCGTTTCTTCTTGGTGCAGCAATTATAATTACCAGTGGTGTAGGAAGCAACGGTCGGCGAGGAAACGGTAGAGTCAAAGCCGTACCCCTTCTGATGACTCCCTACATAGGCAAAGTGACGACCCAGCTACTGATGGTGCGCTGTCCTCTGACGCCCTGACACCTACGACGCGACTCCTTCCCCGCCTCCATATCCAGTCAGTGACCACCTCCGGACACCGACCTCCTGCAGATGTTGACGTTGCTCTCCTTCAGTAGGTGGACGTTGCAACTTTCTGTGCTCCACATAGTTTTACAGCACATGTCTCTCTTGCTAGTGGGGTGGTGATTCTCTTACGTGACTGTATCCTCGCTGATGGAGTTGCCTATCTCCCTGACGCGAGAGGTATGGCTCTCATGTTTAATGGCGTCAGGATCGCCAATATCTATGCGCCATCTGATTCGGGTCGCTGCCGTGAACGTTTCACCCTCTTCTCAGAGGCAGTCATGTCTCTTTTCCTGGATCGGCTTTAATCTGCTTGCTAACGTCATTGACGACGAAGTCCACGATGTTCTCCAGGTGGGTTCTACGAATAGGTTGCCTGCCTCTAACGGCCTCCCACTGGAGTTTTATCGGACACTTCGTCCCCTTCTGGACGGAAATTTGTCAGTACTCTCTGTCACCTTTCATGACGATTCCAGACAGTTTCCTTGATGTTTTCCTCATTCCCTTCCATAAGCCTCTGGGTAGTTCACAGGTATGCGATTACCGCCCCTTGACGTTACTCTACAGCGACACAAGGATCTTTACTTGGCTGTTGGTTGCGCGATGAAACTCCTTGGGAGGTGCTAATAACATCCGCACTGCCCTCTGTCTCTGTCGGGACATAATCGCTCTTGCTCACACTCGTCGTATGCCTGGACTTTCGGAAGCTCTTGACTTCAGTCAGGCGTTCGATCGGGCAGATCACGACTACCTGCAATGGGTTCTCCTCAATATAGGAAACCCTGATACTGCGGTCGACGTCGTAATGGGTCTCCTTCGTGGAGCTACGTCTCGTGTACTCTACAACGGCCGTCGGACTCCTCCCATCTCGATCCGTCGATCAGTGCCCACTCTCTGCACTGTTATATGCTTTCGCCATGGAACTCTTGCCCTGCGGCCTCCGTCAATGCCTCTCTGGGATGTCTGCCGGTGACCATGTATTCATCTGCACTGATTATGCAGACGATCCCGTTATTGTTCTTCGTACCGGTGCTGACGTCAGAGAGTCACTGCCATGGGTTACCACCTACGGCGAAGCTTCTGATAGCTGCCTTAACGTCCGCAAATCGAGCGCTATAGCTACAGGTGCGGGGTTTCATGCGGACAGCGCTGCCCCATTGCGTGTAGCTGATATTATCCGATGCTTAGGACTCGATTTCGCAAGTGATCTGCAGCCCACGATTGCCCTGAACTGCCGACACCTACTTTTCCAACTACGAGCTGGGCTCTTAGATCACCATTTACGAGCACTCGATCTTCTGCAACGGTCACAATGTGTAAACGTATATTTGGAATCATGTATCCCCCAAGTGGCACGGACACTTCCTATTCTGCCATCTATAGCCCCGCCGCTTTCTATCGGCTTTGGGTTCATTTGTTTGCCACGGCTAGCTGTTGAAGATAAGGTACGCTACTGGCCATTAAAATTGCTACACCACAAATATGGCATGCTACAAACGCGAAATTTAACCGACAGGAAGGAGATGCTGTGATACGCAAATGATTAGCTTTACAGAGCATTGACACAAGGTTGGCGCCGGTGGCGACACCTACAACGTACTGACATGAGGAAAGTTTCCAGCTTCATAGACAAACAGCAGTTGACCGGCGTTGCCTGGAGAAACGTGTTGTGATGCCTCGTGTAAGGAGGAGAAAAGCGTACCATCACGTTTCCGACTTTGATAAAGGTTTATCGTATCGCGACATTGGTGCTCGCGTTGGTTGAGATCCAATGACTGTTAGCAGAATATGGAATCGGTGGGTTCAGGAGGGTAATACCGAACGCCGTGCTCGATCCCAACGGCCTCGTATCACTAGCAGTCGAGATGACAAACATCTTATCCGCATGGCTGTAACGGATCATGCAGCCACGTCTCGGTCCCTAAGTCGACAGATGGGAACGATTGCAAGACAACAACCATCTGCACGAACAGTTCGACGACGTTTGCAGCAGCATGGACTATCAGCTCGGAGACCATGTCTGCGGCAACCCTTGACGCTGCATCACAGACGGGATGGTGTACTCAACGACGAACCTGGGTGCACGAATGGCAAAATGTAATTTTTTCGGATGAATCCAGGTTCTGTTTACAGCATCATGATGGTCGCATCCGTGTTTGGCGACATCGCGGTGAACGCACAATGGAAGTGTGTATTCGTCATCGCCATACTGACGTATCACCCGGCGCGATGGTATGGAGTGCCATTGGTTACACGTTTCGGTCACCTCTTGTTCGAATTGACGGCACTTTGAACAGTGGACGTTACATTTCAGATTTGTAACGACCCGTGGCTCTACCCTTCATTCGATCCCTGCGAAACCCTACATTTCAGCAGAATAATGCACGACCGCATGTTGCAGGTCCTGTATGGGCCATTCTGGATACAGAAAATGTTCGACTGCTGCCCTGGCCAGCACATTCTCCAGATCTCTCACCAATTGGAAACGTCTGGTCAATGGTGGCCGAGCAACTGGCTCGTCACAATACACTAGTCACTAGTTTTCATGAACTGCTGCATCGTGTTGAAGCTGCATGGGCAGCTGTACCTGTACACGCCATCCAAGCTCTGTTTGACTCAATGCCCAGGCGCATCAAGGCCGTTATTACGGTCAGAGGTGGTTGTTCTGGTTACTGATTTCTCAGGATCTATGCACCCAAATTGCACGAAAATGTAATCAGATGTCAGTTTTAGTATAATATACTTGTGCAATGAATACCCGTTTATCATCTGCATTTCTTCTTGGTGTAGCAATTTTAACGGCCAGGAATGCACGATACCCTCACGCTCCCGCGGTGCAAGCGCGGTTTAGGTCTGTATCATGTGCGTGACAGCGATAGCCGTTTCGTTGGCTTTCACATGGCGTTGTGGCGCCGTTGTCCGGCGTGCCATACCAGCTTATTGCTGGAGGCCCTTGCACTACACCCTCTGCCAGCACCTATCTCGCTTTCGGACGTCCCGCCGCCCTTCTTTTACTTCCGCCATTTTTTCTTCGAGCTGAGCTATATGTGTACGTACTGCGATAATGCCAACGCACTTGATATCCACGAAGGCGATCTGTGGCATTTTCAGCCACACAGGTCACCGAATGTGGTTGAGGGGAAGCAACCCAACGTGGACTGGCGTGCCGTTTGACGATCAGTGGGCGCTCCTCATCTTGACACAGACGTCCAGTTTGCATGATGCCTTACTGTCAATGGGAAGCAAGTATGCCGGTCACGCCTTCACGGGATTCACCTCGCAGACACTTCGTTGTGTGTCGCTTGTGACGTATACAGACGAGCATCGCCTGGTGTGCAGATCAGCAAGAGGTGTCTGATTACTGGTGTGACAGATGTTGTTCCTAATTACCCGTACGTACGACTCCTCATCAGATACATACTCAACTGCTGCTCTTTCCGGATGCGAGATGCTTCCCGCAAGCGAAGACGACCTCTATGAAGCAGATTTGTGGACACCCAGCTCACCACTCGTTTGCTGATGGCGAGAAAAGTATCCTTGATGTTTGGCAGTTCCTTAATGAACGCCATTGTGCAGTTGCCCGCAATCTAAAATGCAGACAATTTTTCTCCAATTTCCTTTGCAGTGTCTTCCTTAAACCGTCCCAGAGTTGGGGTGCTCCTGTCATGAAGAGTTGATGCCCTTGGAACCGATATATTCTCTGGTCATCGGAACGTTCTTCTCGGAAAAACTATACGTCGATTGTCTACATGAGTCTGACGTCTTGCAGAGCCCTTCTCCTCGCGACGCCGATTTCCTGCTATTCTCGGTGGCATTAATGTTAATTTAAAAAAAACAACAGGAAAATAAATAAATAAACAATTGATGTTCATTGTACCTCCACTCCACGTTCCCTACGCTTTGCTTGGTTCCCGGAGGGTGGGAACAGGACATGGTAGTCACGCCTCGGGTTGCGACCCCTGCCCACTTTGCCCCCACCCCTCCATTTTGGCCCCAGGAAGGTTCTTATAGATTAAAAAAAATATCAGATGAAATTCTGTTAACTTTTTATTTTTAAATCATTATCGAATGACTTTGATTATTGTTTTTATTCAGGTAATTGGATTAAATGTATTTCTTTTCAAGTTTCAATTCCTTTGTCATATTATTTTAATCACCGTGTAACTGTTACTGTTGCTCTCATCTTTTTTCCTATCTTTCTTTATCCACCTGTAGTGTTTACGGAAGTGATTTTAATTACTTCCGTCCATTAGCTCCGATTCGGTTACTTCCGTTTCTGCATCTATATTTTCAAATGGTTCAAATGGCTCTGAGCACTACGGGACTTATCGGAGGTCATCAGTCCCCAAGAACTCAGAACTACTTAAACCTAACTAACCTAAGGACATGTCCATTATAATTATCCGGGCTGTTATGCCGTGGTCGGTTGATGAATTCTGAGGTGATTCCCAACGTCTCGTCTCCGACTGCGGGAGACATCTTCAAGGGGGTCCGTAGCTTGATGGAAGGTCCAACACACACACTGGCTCGCTACTGAGTGTAGTGAGCCAGTGTGTGTGTTGGACCTTCCATCAAGCTACGGACCCCCTTGAAGATGTCTCCCGCAGTCGGAGACGAAACGTTGGGAATCACCACAGAATTCATCAACCGACCACGGCATAACAGCCCGGATAATTATAATGGTCATGATATTTCCGGCCGTGAAAGTTTACATTTTAGTAACCTAAGGACATCACACACATCCATGCCCGAGGCAGGATTCGAACCTGCGACCGTAGCGGTCGCGCGGTTCCAGACTGGTGCGCCTAGAACCGCTCGATCACTCCGGCTGGCTTCGATATTTTCGATCATGCTATTGCAGTAATTATTCATTATCTCTGTTCTTCATTTTCCTTAAATTTTTGTTTTACGCATAATTCCTACTTTCGTTTAAATCTTCATCTGCGTTATTTTGTCCCTAGTGCAATAAGAATTTATGTAGTAAGTGTTTGTATGACGTTTACCATCCAAGAAAATGTACATCTTGTAACGAAAATTACATTTTGACATCATTCCATGCATAAATAGGTTATCCTGTATTTTGTTTTATAACCGATAAATCGACATTTCCTTTAAATATTATGATAGATAAATGAAAATAATTATATAATCACATTCACACGCACGAAGAGACCACCTGGATAAAGAATGACGGGAAGAAGAAATTAGAGGAATTGAAAAAGTATATACGGTGATTAAAATGACGTGAGAAAGGAAATGCAATATAAAATTACTTTAAAACCCTTTAATTGATTAAAAATGATGATCGAAGTCATTTCGATGAAGATTTAAAAATAAAAACAATTGTAGCACCTGACGAGATCCGAACACACAATCATTTGTGTTTTTGATTTGTTCAGACTACGTAACTTGTCCTTACGATTTATCTCTTTTAAACCTATAGAGTGTCAAGCGAAATTCGAAAATTTTTTCAACGTTTATTTGCCAACGAGGGTCCACCAGGATGAATGGTTGCGCGGTGTGGTATCTGGGACATTAACCTATAATAACACCGAGCGAGGTGGCGCAGTGGCTAGCACACTGGACTCGCATTCGAGAGGACGACGGTTCAATCCCGTGCCCGGCCATCCTAATTTAGGTTTTCCGTGATTTTCCTAAATCGCTCGCGGCAAATGCTGGGATGGTTCCTTTGAAAGGGCACGGCCGACTTCCTTCCCCGTCCTTCCCTAATCCGATGAGACCGCTGACCTCGCTGTCTGGTCTCCTTCCCCAAACAACCCAACCCTATAATACCGTACATGTGGTTTCAAAAAGCCGATCCAACTGCTGGGGACGTCTCCTTGTAAGTGATCTGTATACTCACAATAATTAAAATTTCGTTTTTGTAGTCCTTCTTGGTTTTGGACATTGATGACCAGAGATGTAATATCCAAGTGCGTGGCGACTGGGCAGGAGGTGTTGTCCACCCTAAGTGACCAGTGGCCTGCTAGAGGCTCTCAGCAGCTCCACAGCTCCCGGAAGGCTGCAGCCAGGGGCGCGTTTCGTCATGTAGGCCGCAGGAGCAAAGCTGGAGGCAGCGGCGGAGCGGAGAAAGTGGGGCCGAGTTGATTTAACCGGCGAGCGGCGCGCGCCGCCGACACTCAGCTGCAGCATGCGGCCCGCGCTCCTACTCCTGGTCGTCGCAGCCGCCACCGCCGCCACCATCCAGGTGACCCAAACCTTCTGCTCTCGTGTCGACACTGCTTAGCGGAGACAATTTTGCTCACTTTATCATAAATTTTGGGGCCTTGTCGTGGTCCCAACTTTCCTTTCAGCCATTCTTTTGCTGGAATCTAATTTAATACCTTTCGCTTTTATTCTTGATACGTGTATGTAGTGATGATCGGTTTTTGATACGTGTTAAAAATACGGTGTCTCAAAATTTAAATACTGGCTTGATGAATCTCATGAGCTCGTTACTATGTGATTGGTTGGTTGTTTTTGGGGAAGGAGACCAGACAGCAAGGTCATCGGTCTCATCGGATTAGGGAAGGACGGGGAAGGAAGTCGGCCGTCCCCTTTGAAAGGAACCATCCCGGCGTTTGCCTGGAGCGATTTATGGAAATCACGGAAAACCTAAATCAGGAAGACCGGACGCGGGATTGAACCGTCGTCCTCCCGAATGCGAGTCCAGTGTCTAACCACTGCGCCACCTCGCTCGGTCGTTACTATGTGAAAACATGTTTACTGAGAATAGAAAATGATGTGTCGACAGAAGTGCCGACACAGTGTTATTTTGAGGGGGCCGATATGCACGCTATAAGCTCACGCAGAATATTTTGAAGTCTGAAACAGGACGCTCAATGAATTGCTATAAAGAAAAGTACGTTGCTTTTGGAATACTTAACTTTAATCCATCCTTGTTGTGTACATCGTTCTTGTTGAGACATGCTTTAGACGATAATTATCAATTGCTATGTAAGGCTAATGGCGCCTTGCTAGGTCGTAGCCATGGACTTAGCTGAAGGCTATTCTAACTATCTGCTCGGCTAATGAGCGATGCTTCGTCAGTGTAGTCGCTAGCAATATCGTCCGTACAACTGTGGCGAGTGCTAGTCCGTATCTCGAGACCTGCCTTGTGGTGGCACTCGGTCTGCGATCACACAGTGGCGACACGCGGGTCCGACATGTACTAATGGACCGCGGCCGATTTAAAGCTACCACCTAGCAAGTGTGGTGTCTGGCGGTGACACCACACAAAATCTCCACATTTTCCACACCCTGTCCTTAGCTATTAGTCGATATTCCTATCTCGCTTAATATTTACCGCTTACCACAAATGGCTCTGAGCACAATGCGACTTAACTTCTGAGGTCATCAGTCGCCTAGAACTTAGAACTAATTAAACCTAACTAACCTAAGGACATCACACACATCCATGCCCGAGGCAGGATTCGAACCTGCGACCGTAGCGGGCGCTCGGTTCCAGACTGTAGCGCCTAGAACCGCAAGGCCACTCCGGCCGGCATACCGCTTACCACAATTTGTAACGAAACGTCCAGTAAATATAGACACACACACACACAAACTGTATTCCACGTGTACATAAGCTTTGTAGACTCATATTTTCAGCGCATTATAACTCAAACCTACTTTAAAAATGAAACTGCTGCTCGGAATAAACTGCGCGAAGTGTCACGAAATGGCGTTAATGAAGGTCATGATTCATTTAAAGTTATGTTGTTTGCAGGAAATGGGACAAAAATCCAGACCAATTTTCTTAAGCGGTCTCAGGTGTCTCGTTGAATCATTCTCGCTGATGACACGCAGCTCTTGGCGAACTGTAGATTTCTGCGTCCGCCGTGGGTCCACATGATGATCTGAAAAAAAAAAAATGTTCAAATGTGTGTGAAATATTATGGGACGTAACTGCTAAGGTCATCAGTCCCTAAGCTTACACACTACTTAACCTAAATTATCCTAAAGACAAACACACACACACATGCCCGAGGGAGGACTCGAACCTCCGCCGGGACCAGCCGCACAGTCCATGGCTGTAGCGCCTTAGACAGGTTTCTTTTTTTTTTCATTTTGTTCGATATAGTTCGTCGCGTTTGGTCGGGCGGACGTCACAAGACATCCGTTCAAATTGATCGTTGGTTGCTTCACTCAGTTTTTTTATTACAGAGAGCACGCAGCCCTCTGACCGAACACGCTTTTTTTTTCAATTTGTACGTTGCGTTTGGTCGTTACGGACGTCACATGACATCCGGTCAAGTTCGTTTGTGATCCTTCCACTCAGTTTTCTTATTACAGAGGCCAATCAGCTCTCTGATCGAACATGCTGAGCTACCGTGCCGGCGACCGCTCGGCTAATCCCGCGCGGCTGATGATCTGATGTGTCCCTTTCGCGCTCTACTAATTTATCACAATGTGGACTAACACAATATTACCACATATCACTCTGAGATGTAAATAGTAAAGATAAGCTAACCCTGTCGAGGTGTAGGGGTTGTAGGTGTCATTAAGTTCCATATTCTCGTGGATGGGATGTCATTGAATCGATCCTTTGAGATCATTCCGTCATATGTTCGTTTTGCAGTAACCACAAGGTAACGCATGTATGCTAACACAGAGGCTCGCCGCTACTTCGGCTACTAGTGATACTACTCGTGATATAATGAATTGCCTAGGCAGCGATTACGACGACGACGACGACGTACGGCAAGCAGCTGCCTATTCTACATGTACAGCCAGTTCTGGTTACGGAAGACATATTTTAAACTTCCTCACGGGCCATCTCTTCTGCGACTCGAGAATGATGGAGAATTTCGCGGTGTTGCCGTCGAGAACCATAACTCAGTGCCACAAAAAAATGGTTCAAATGGCTCTGAGCACTATGCGACTTAACTTCTGAGGTCATCAGTCGCCTAGAACTTAGAACTAATTAAACCTATCTAACCTAAGAACATCACACACATCCATGCCCGAGGCAGGATTCGAACCTGCGATCGTAGCGGTCACACGGTTCCAGACTGAAGCGCCTTTAACCGCACGGCCACACCGGCCGGCTCAGTGCCACACACTGTCTCAAATGTTACTTGTAATGAAAAGAACTGTGTGATCACCAATCCATCTTGTACTTGTTTAGCGATGTTCTTACGACGTAAATCTGGAAACACGATATACCGAGGACAGATTATTAGAGATAATTAGCAATGTTCGGTTGCACTACCTAAAGAGTCTGTTTTTGAAGAATACAAACAACTATGGCCGGTCGAAATGTGGTTTACAGCGTCATAGGTCCCTCCGTAATTTGTGTTCAGAATGACCCAGCTATCATGTGCTTTAACGCAATCATATCTACTGTATATTAAACAACTTGAACTGTTCGCGTTGCAGCGAGGTTCTCGTTAATATGGGGCGTGTCGATAATTGAAAGCCAATAGTGACTTCGCTCTAGAAGAAACATCTGTGGAGATGAACATTGTAGAATCAAGTGCAACCATTTAGCCAGAAAACTCATTGCGCCAAATGTAAATGAACATAGCTGACAAAATAGTTTGAAACTCATAGAAACTTCAGTACAGTTACATGCACGAGAACTGCTTACTTTATGTTACGAAATTATAGCTGCTTAAAAATACATGTCGCTCGTTTTCTTAAATTTCTTGCCAGAATAGTTTTCTAGTTTACCATATGATTTAATCAGTGTGAGATGATTTCCAGACAACTGTTTGGTTTACACGCTCATGTGGATTACGATTCACGCCTTGCTCTCGGCTGATAACGATCATGTGTCTTCCCAAGCCAACGTAACCTTACAAAACACATTGTTCCTTGATCACCACACAAAATTCGCATCGTTATCGTCTAAATAACAATCTCTAGCTGATTGCTATTATCACTCTAACCTTCACTGGAGTTAACTGTAACTGTAACAGATGAGAAACATTAGGACAGACGATATGTATCGCACGTACGCACATCGATAGTATAATAAGCATTTGTTTGAATTGCGCAACTGTCGGTATCTGCGATCCTGAACTCAATGTATTTGCATCATTTATCGAGTTTTGAAGATGATACGTCGGCACTGAAATTTCAACACAAAGTTTGAACTAGGTAGATTTAATTGTCAAGACGTGCTGAATGAATGTAAAGAAAATTTCGACACTTGATTACACTGTAATTACAATACTCTTTAAAACTGATGGCTCTATTTAAAAAAAGCATCATATTTAAACATTGTCCATAACGTATAGAGGTTTTTCAGTAAAGGAACAACCAGGACAGAGTCAACTGAAGACAATGTCCACCTGTTATCCTTCAGTTGTCCTGCGTCTGGATTTTGTAACTTTCGTAGTCTCGAATGCAGAACGTAAAACTAACGTTGCAACTTCCCCAAACTGAAATTTATCTGGTTTTTTCACCGGAACAGGTATTAGTCAGAATTAGATACATGTATTCGGATTTTAATACAAAGTCGGTTATAAAAATGTACACCTCTAAAAAAGTTACTTTCTCATCCCTATGGAATTACGGTGAAATACTTTTGCACTTACCTTTAAAGGATTTACAATTTTGAAAGGACATAATGTTTAGACAATGCAAAACTAACGACAAATCATTACATTGCTATTTTATACCACCTCATTCCTATAACTATGCAAAACTTCTGCTGTTACAGCTTCTGTGCAATGACATTAGATGTAAATTAACAAAGACAAGTGACTTCAGACGTTTATTTCCTCGTCATACTTACGAGGAGAAATAATAAGTGGCCGTTACACGAAATCATGGCTCCAACATTGAGGCAAGCGGGCAGGTCGTAGTCTCAATTGGTCTGACGGTGAGGTAGTAATATATGAGTTGCAGGTTAACTGTAACTACAAAATATAGACATTATGTTGATAAATTATGTAAAACAAATGTAGCCATCCATTCCTGCCTTAACATTCAGGAGCCATTGTGAGCCGGCAATTATTTGGTTTGTTAATCATTAAAAGAATCTGGTAGTTAACTTGACACTGATTCTTGGTATTCTCAAACTACGATTGTGTCTTTTATAACAAGAGTAGTCTCTGCACCGACGAATAAGAAACGTGATGTTTTGTTGTCTAGCACGTAAAAACTGCTTGAACAGAACCAAAGAGACCTAGCTAGTTTGAATACTCGGAGTGGAAGAAATTTTCGTAGCCGATACTCGGTCATCAGACAAATTAGACCTGATGGCGCTCAACTTCTGATCACTGAACTGTGCGCTACTGTGCCGGCTTGAACTGCAAACCTCTCCGGAGTTTCTTATGTGGTCGTGTGTGACTAGGGCCTCCCGTTGGGTAGCCCGTTCGCCGGGTGCAAGTCTTTCTATTTGACGCCACTTCAGCGACTTGCGCGTCGATGGGGATGAGTCCCTGAGCGGAGAAAATCTCCGATCCAGCCGGGAATCGAACCTGGGCCGTTAGGTATGACATTCCGTCACGCTGACCACTCAACTACCAGGGGCGGAGTTAATTTTAGGTAATAAACTGGCTTCAAGCCACTGTTATTCAGCAAAAGATGGACTATAGGGCAGCCAAAACAGTTTCGTGAAATTTACCCAGCCGGGAATCGAAACCGACCCCTTAGGATTGATACTCTATCGCGCTGCCCACTCAGCTACCGGGGGCGGACTCTTACGTGGTGAGAGCATGCCACACTGTTGATATCGAGATCGGGAAGGAGACGTTAATACCGTTGATTCGATAGGATTAGGGTATGTGCCGGCACCAGTTTCTACCACCTCCCTACGTTCCATTCCATACAAAAACCCGTCTCGTTAGTTGAGCACGTTAACGCGCCTCTTTCGGGATACGGGGAGCCGACTCTGACCCGAATCGAATCCGCCTCGCGGATTAGCGACGGGGGCTGTTAAGCCGGCTTGCCTGGACGTGGTACTGAGGCGGTTTCCCACATCCAAGTAGGTAAATACCGGGCTGGTTTCCACACCCCGCGTCAGATACGCACTGAGCAAAGATTTAGAAAACGTTCTCACACACGCTCAAGGGATTTACTCTAGACGCAGAAACGTGGGGTACACAGATTCTGTCTTCCAGGGTGAATACGAGACTGAAGACCACAGGTGTTTCTTCTCTTTAAATCCATAATCAGCATCATTCCATACAAATAACAGACTCTCACCATTCATCTACACAATACCAATAAATACTCGCCCTTTTGTAAAAGGTCATCATATTATTCTAAGAGAAGGGACGTTCAATAGTAACCTGTGTGACTGGCCTGAGGTCACTACGTTTTAATTCTCAAAACAATCACGGCCGCCGTGCGGTTCTAGGCGCTGCAGTCTGGAACCGCAAGACCGCTACGGTCGCAGGTTCGAATCCTGCCTCGGACATGGATGTGTGTGATGTCTTTAGGTTAGTTAGGCTTAACTAGTTCTAAGTTCTAGGGGACTAATGACCTCAGAAGTTGAGTCCCATAGTGCTCAGAGCCAATCACGGCCAGAAGTCTTTACGTAGGTTCCATTACTCACCAAGAGACACATAAATAAATGACTTTACGTTGCATAGGACGTCCGAAACTTAGCAGCTTATATCTACCTCATGTATGTAAGAGACGCGTTACATCATCGTTAATCGGAGGAGTGCCCAAGTGATTAACTTACACCTCTACGAACTTAGATGACAGAGAATCAATTCTCCGTGTAGGTAGAGTATTGTTTCTTCCCTGTTCTGTTTGTTGTTCGATATCTGGTATTATACACAACTGGCCATTAAAACTGCTACACCAAGAAGAAATGCAGATGATAAATGGGTATTCATTGGACAAATATATTTTACTACAACTGACATGTGATTACATTTTCACGTCCGCAGCTCGTGGTCGTGCGGTAGCGTTCTCCCTTCCCACGCCCGGGTTCCCGGGTTCGATTCCCGGCGGGGTCAGGGACTGGTTGTTGTGTGATGTCCTTAGGTTAGTTAGGTGTAAGTAGTTCTGAGTTCAAGGGGACTGATGACCATAGATGTGAAGTCCCATAGTGCTCACTGTCAGAGCCATTTGAACCATTTGAACATTTTCACGCAATTTGCGTGCACAGATCCTGAGAAATCAGTACCCAAAACAACCACCTCTGGCCGTAATAACAGCCATGATACGTCTGGGCATTGAGTCAAACAGAACATGGATGGCGTGTACAGGTACAGCTGCCCATGCAGCTTCAACACGATGCCACAGTTCATCAAGGGTAGTGACTGGCGTATTGTGACGAGCCAGTTGCTCGGCCACCATTGACCACACGTTTTCAATTGGTGAAAGATCTGGAGAATGTACTGGCCAGGGCAGCAGTCGAATATTTTCTGTATTCAGAAAGGCCCGTACAGGAGCTGCAACATGCGATCGTGCATTATCCTGCTGAAATGTAAGGTTTCGCAGGGATAGAATGAAGGGTAGACCCACGGGTCGTAACACATCTTAAATGTAACGTCCACTGTTCGAAGTGCCGTCAATGCGAATAAGAGGTGACCGAGACGTGTAACCAATGGCACCCCACGCTTTGAATGTGCGTTAACCGCCATCTTGCCAAACACTGATGCGACTATCAAGATGCCGCAAACAGAACCTGGATTCATCCGAAAAAATGACGTTTTACTATTCGTGCACCGAGGTTCGTCGTTGAGTACACCATCGCAGGGGCTCCTGTCTGTGATGCAGCGTCAAGGGTAACCGCAGCCACGATCTACGAGCTGATAGTCGATGCTGCTGCAAACGTCGTCGAACTGTTCGTGCAGATGGTTGTTGTCTTGCAAACGTCCCAACCCATCTGTTGACTCAGGGATCGAGACGTGGCTGCTCGATCCGTTACAGCCTTGCGGAAAAGATGTCTGCCATCTCGACTGCTAGACGAGGACGTTGGGATGCAGCACGGTGTTCCGTATTACCCTCCTGAACCCGATTCCATATTCTGCTAACAGTTATTGGATCTCGACCAACGCGAGTAGCAATGTCGCGATACGATAAACCGCAATCGCGATAGGCTACAATCCGACCTTTATCAAAGACGGAAACGTGAGGGTACGCATTTCTGCTCCTTACACGAGGCATCACAACAACGTTTCAGCCGGCCGCAGTGGCCATGCGGTTCTATGCGCTACAGTCTGGAACCGCGCGACCCCTACGGTCGCAGGTTCGAATCCTGCCTCGGGCATGGATGTGTTTCTACGCACCAACGTGAATAGTAGTTTTGTTACCACTTCCCCCCATGGTTTTAGAAATTCTGATGGAATGTTATCCATTCCTCCTGCCTTATTTGATCTTAAGTCTTCCAAAGATCTCTTAAATTCTGATTCTGATACTGGATCCCCTATCTCTGTGTAGCAAGCACAGACACTGCAAATAGTATACATTCATACACCTTAAAACGTTGCAGGGTAGCTAGGACCAGATCAGGCGTTAGTTCTCACGTTGTATTTTCTAATGCAGGTCGGAAAGAACTATTCACTATATATCGCTTCATTTAGTATCCTCTGACCATCTGCGTAATGCACTGTCACCGACAAAATTAATTTATGCTAGGAATCATGCAGATCATATTTGAGCTTCTTTGCAGTTGTTCTCACTCGATAAGGATTCTCGACTAACTTGCAGCACTCAAGGTCGGGACGCTCGTCTGCGTCTACCTGCATACTCTGCAAACCATTGCGAAGTGCATGGCAGAGAGTACTTCCCATGGTACCATTCCGTAGGCATATGGAGCGCGAGAAGAAAGATTGTTTAAATGCCTCTGTGTGCCGTATAGTTGGACTAATTTTGCGTTCATGATACGTAGGGGGGTGTAGTATATGGCTAGATTCCTCATTTAATACCATTTCACTTAACTTTATAAGTACGCTATAGCGGATCCATCTACACCTACGAGATTACTCTATAATTAACAATTTGTTTGGCAGAGGCATCTCAGTACCGCTCTTCCGTGGGTCAAGTAAACCTGTAACGTTCAATATCACCGGCTAGTTCTACTCTTTGTGTCCCAAACGTTTCGCTAGCTAACTCCTCCGTAGATGCGTTGCAGCAACTCAAAATCATTACAACGAAACATACTTGTGAAACTCGTTTCCACTACTCCAGGCCTTGGTGATCCTTCCCTGTCAAAGAGCCTCATAAGTGAGAGCTAGACGTCTAATCGATGTTAAGGACCCATTCTGCTTGTCGCGGATACCACGCACAAACCACAAAGCGAATTTTTATATTCTTCTGTTTGTCATTTTTCCAAACTTTAAAGTAACGTCAGAATAGTTCACATTTCTACAGCACAAGATAAGTGAAATGGGAAAGAGAGAAAAGAAGACCCCCCCCCCCTTTCATCAAAAAAAAGTTCCTACTAATACAACCTCTTCCTTTTTCATATCAGGCTTAAATGAAAGTCATCTCGCGTTTGAAGTAGTTATGTGCACTGTTCTTAGTTTTGTTGTGGTAAGGGCAGCAACTATCCTGTAGCGGTGAGTTTTGTACATGTACGATAGTGTACCTGGTACAACATGATGGTTCTTGTTTGGCCTTATATTCTAGTGAGCGACTTTAAAATCATATGAAGAAACGCTTACTAGAGACCGCTATTAAGCAGTTTGCACCATTTTCTACTGTTTTTGTTGTTGAGAGGGAAGTGTTTTTTGCAGCATTTGGAAATATTACGATTTTTACATACTTAAGTGCTGTATAATACATTAAAGCTATGTGGAGAACAGTGTTAATTCTTCAGTTAAAACGTTTTATGGTGAGTAAAATTCTATATATTTTTACAACTTGGTACATAACGTGTGGACGGTTAAACCCTACTTCCTCTGTCGTGCACCATCTTGTATCTTGAAACGGAAGGTCTCCTGCCACACAACACGTGATGTTTGATGTGAACTGCTTTTATTTAATTTCTTAACAGTTTTCCCTTTCATGTAAATAGAATTTTTTTCTTTGCCAATAGCTTTTATTTCAAAATGTTTTTAACTTCTAACTAATTTTAATAATAATTCTTCTTTATTTGATTTCACTTACCGATTGGTGATGTATAGTAGATCAATAACATAACAGAGATACCATTGAATATAGTTTTGACAAGGTTTTCTCAGTGTTACACGTCTAATTGAGCGGAATATTTGTTTCTAGGTACGTGACAATGTTTGTGCCTTGGAACCGTTTCTTCGTATTTGCAAAAACCTTACTTTTCCGGTGTAATTTTTGTAATTTCAGAAAAAGATGCAGCACCCATAAACTGAATCTTTTATTACAGAGCTGACTAGAGACGAAAATCTGAAAAGTGTTCCAAGATACAACACTCTCAACTAATAACTACTGTACATTTCTTTGTGAGTGTTTAACAACTGAAAATCCCTCTCAGTGTACTGTCTCTCTATAATAAGCTTCACTGACTATTAACAGTCTCACTGAGCTACTAAAAGTATGTCGAATTCATTGCGTGTAGTGCAGATAGTAGCGTGCTCAAAAAAGACGACTGCACCTTTAATGACATTGCGATGACTGCGCATCCCGAAACGCACTTTCAGTTTCTACTGGGAAGGAAGTGGGTCGAGATGAACAGGTTGGGTCGTGCACTTGCGCAGCTCAAGTCGTGAGGTTGTCGCCTTACGCAACGCTCTAACATCACGGAGGAAGCGACTCGTGCTGCGTCTTCTATCCCCGGTGGATATTTATTGCGTCGTGACTAACGGGTAACAACGGCGGCGGTTCCTCAAGCGGGAAGCAGCTGCCCACATGTAGACGCCGTTCTCAAAACTATTGGTTTGTATAGGTTACTGAATTTGAATATCACGAGATCACCGCGACTGACTAACTGCAACGACCCCTCTACTCACTGGTGCATTAATAACGACAGAGGTTCAGATGCGTAGTAGCAGGAGAATGCTTCGCGCTATGTGCCAAGCAAGATCGTAAGAGATGGAAAAGAGCCACCGTTGTACAAAAACCGAGTTATAAAACTGCTGCGGAAGCAAAGGGAATTTCGCAGAAAACATAAACATAACCAAAGCCTTGCAGACAAACAAAAATTACGCGAAGCGAAACGTAGTGTGAGGAAGGCTATGCGAGAGGCGTTCAGTGAATTCGAAAGTAAAGTTCTATGTACTGACTTGGCAGAAAATGCTAAGAAATTTTGGTCTTATGTCAAAGCGGTAGGTGAATCAAAACAAAATGTCCAGACACTCTGCGACCGAAATGGTACTGAAACAGAGGATGACAGACTAAAGGCCGAAATACTAAATGTCTTTTTCCAAAGCTGTTTCACAGAGGAAGACTGCACTGTAGTTCCCTCTCTAGATTGTCGCACAGATGACACAATGGTAGATATCGAAATAGACGACAGAGGGATAGAGAAACAATTAAAATCGCTCAAAAGAGGAAAGACCGATGGACCTGATGGGATACCAGTTTGATTTTACACAGAGTACGCGAAGGAACTTGCTCCCCTTCTTGCAGCGGTGTAACGTAGGTCTCTAGAAGAGCGTAGCGTTCCAAAGGATTGGAAAAGGGCACAGGTCATCCCCGTTTGAGACGTCGAACAGATGTGCAGAATTACAGACTTATATCTCTAACGTCGATCAGTTTTAGAATTTTGGAATACGTATTATGACTTTTCTGGAGACTAGAAATCTACTCTGTAGGAATCAGCATGGGTTTAGAAAAAGACGATCGTGTGAAACCCAGCTCGCACTATTCGTCCGCGAGACTCAGAGGGCCATAGACACGGGTTCACAGGTAGATGCAGTGTTTCGTGACTTCCGCAAGGCGTTCGATACAGTTCCCCACAGTCGTTTAATGAACAAAGTAAGAGCATATGGACTATCAGACCAATTGTGTGATTGGATTGAAGAGTTCCTAGATAACAGAAAGCAGTATGTCATTCCCAATGGAGAGAAGTCTTCCGAAGTAAGAGTGATTTCAAGTAAGCCGCAGGGGAGTGTCGTAGGACCGTTGCTATTCACAATATACATAAATGACCTTGTGGATAACATCGGAAGTTCACTGAGGCTTTTTGCGGAGGATGCTGTGGTATATCGAGAGGTTGTAACAATGGAAAATTGTACTGAAATGCAGGAGGATCTGCAACGAATTGACGCATGGTGCAGGGAATGGCAATTGAATCTCAATGTGGACAAGTTAATGTGCTGCGAATACACAGAAACAAAGATCCTTTACCATTTAGCTACAATAGAGCAGGTCAGCAACTGGAAGCAGTTAATTCCATAAATTATCTGGGAGTACGCATTAGGAGTGATTTAAAATGGAATGATCATATAAAGTTGATCGTCGGTAAAGCAGATGCCAGACTGAGATTCATTGGAAGAATCCTAAGGAAATGCTCACCAGTGTGGGACCCGTACCAGATAGGAGTGATAGAAGAGATAGAGAATATCCAACGGAGAACAGCGCGCTTCGTTACAGGATCATTTAGTAATCGCGAAGGCGTTACGGAGATAGATAAACTCCAGTGGAAGACTCTGCACCGAGCCACTGGAAGACTCAGCACAAAGTATCACTTTGCTACAGAACTTGGAATAAGTGTTATTACTTTTTTAACTAGTAAACAGTATTTCGTAAAAAAATGAAGATTTCACTCTGTGATACTTCCGGTGACCATCTTTGTGTTCTCCATCAGATCAATATTACCATTTATGATCTACCAGTTCTGATATTTTCAAATACTTTTTCAATATTATCGTCGAGTGGACAGTAATGATTCTGGATAGGGCTGTTATCTACATCGATATAGCGTCGGGAACTAAACGCTGGTGATATTTGTCAAGGAAGAGTTTTCCCATTCATATGGAATGACATCCACGTATTCTGACTATGTGGGATTCGTTACCAGTTCTGTAGTGGAGTTCTCAGTGATTCAAGATGCATACGGAGTCCGTCGCCCGTTGGGAGAAAAGGAAGGAACGTCACAGTTCAGAGTACTGTTGACGACAAGCTGATTTTAGACGGCCCGTGAGTTCAGATTCGACAATGAAGGAAAAAAATAACGTAATCTTATAAAAAGAACTGTCAGAATTCACCTTAAGGGATTTGCCGCGCGGGATTAGCCGAGCGGTCTCAGGCGCTGCAGTCATGGACTGTGCTGCTGGTCCCGGCGGAGGTTCGAGTCCTCCCTCGGGCGTGTGTGTGTGTGTGTGTGTGTGTGTGTGTGTGTGTGTTCGTCCTTAGCATAACTTAGCTTAGGTAGTGTGTAAGCTTAGGGACTGATGACCTTAGCAGTTAAGTCCCATAAGATTTCACACACATTTGAACATTTCTTTTTGGGGGAGAGACCAATTTAAACCGGTATGTTAAGATAAACATGCCCATTTTCATTGGCAGTTAATACTAATGGGATAAAAATCACCTTTAACATATTAGAGAGAGAGTTCACAACCAACAAGTTTAGCGAACTTCTGACATGGTATCTTGAGCAAAAATGCTGAACGTCTAAGTAGAAGGTTAGGCGTCATTCGCGACACATCACAAGTAGGTCATGAAATTCTTCATGTAATCATCTTTCAGTGCCGGCCGCTGGTGGCCGAGCGGTTCTGGGCGCTTCAGTCTGGAACCGCGCGACCTCTACGGTCGCAGGTTCGAATCCTACCTTGGGCATGGATGTGTGTCATGTCCTTAGGTTAGTTAGGTTTAAGTAGTTCTGAGTTCTAGGGGACTGATGACCTGAGATGTTAAGTCCAATAGTGCTCAGAGCCATTTGAGCCATTTCATCTTTCAGTCATTATCGTCAAGATCGCAAAATATTCATAGCATAAAGAGGCACATGAACTGTAAATTCTTCATGTAATAATCTTTCAGTCATTAGTGAAGTATTATCGTCGAGACCGCAAAATATTAATAGCATAAAAGGCACATTAACTGTAAAAAGTGATGTAATTTTGATCTTGGGCACTTAAAGCATAAATCAAGCGCAATAAAACTGGTACTGGAATTTTCGATCACTTGTCTCTTCGGCCTAAATATTAAGTGTTTGGACGTTAGTGTTCGTCTTATGAAGGTGGTTATAACTATATTCCGCGGAATAATGAACTGGTTTGTACTGCTGCAGCACAAGAATATTTAGACGAAATAAATGGAGCACCATAAAAAGCCCTGAAAGATTTTTATTGAATCCTGAAAGAGATCGACACTTACAAGCTTCGAGATAATAGTATTGCCACACATCACGTTTGACGAAATTGTGTTACATCTGATGTGGATAATTTCGAGCAGATGAAAATTGCACCGAAAGTTGAAAACGTTGTGTAGACTATTGCGTATTCCTACGAAGTTAGTGATGTGCACTCGCATACGGCTTGACGTTACTCCGTGAACAGACGATAACTACCTATCAGTAAAGGTCATGCCGAACTCATAACAGCCTGTTACCCGGCGTCCTCTATAATTTAATCTTCGTTCGTGCACTTGTTTCGTTCGAATACTAAAGTTAAACACCATATTATGGCAAAAGGAAGTCTCACCTGAAGGGCGTTTTTTTTTTTTTTTTTAACCAAGTCGATCATGCGATCGTGATAAAATAAGAATCGGAACGAGGATTCGAGGTCGTTCAAAGATGGGGCAGTCAGCAAAATAACTTCCTCGTTAACGCAAAAATCTCTCCCCTCCTGCGTAGAAAGGTCAGCTTCGTGAAAATGAACAGCTGTTATGTTGCGTACACGCCAGCTGCGAGGCGGCTGCTAGAGGCCCCGCACTTCCAGTGTTCGAACATCTGTGCTGTCGACCCGCACTTCCAGAGATCTAACATCTGCGCTGGGCTACGTAGTCGTTTCTTCTCATGAAGTTACTTTGTGAATGCTCAAGGCTAGCGACGGCTGCCTTCGCATGGAGTATAACCGATGAGTCTGGTTGAAAGATGTTCATATGCCACGTACACTACGGGCCATTAAAATTGCTACACCAAGAAGAAATGCAGATGATAAACGGGTATTCATTGGACAAATATATACTAGAACTGACATGTGATTACATTTTCACGCAATTTGGGTGCATAAATCCTGAGAAATCAGTACCCAGAACAACCACCTCTGGCCGTAATAACGGCCTTGATACGCCTGGGCATTGAGTCAAACAGAGCCTGGATGGCGTGTACAGGTACAGCTAGCTGCCCCTGCAGCTTCAACACGATACCACAGTTCATCAGGAGTAGTGACTGGCGTATTGTCACGAGCCAGTTGCTCGGCCACCATTGAACATATATTTTCAATTGGTGAGAGATCTGGAGAACGTGCTGACCAGGGCTGCAGTCGAAAATTTTCTGTATCCAGAGAGGCCCGTACAGGACCTGCAACATGCGGTCGTGCATTATCCTGCTGAAATGTAGAGTTTCGCAGGGATCGAATGAACGGTAGAGCCACGGGTAACACATCTTAAATGTAACGTCCACTGTTCAAAGTGCCGTCAATGCGAACAAGAGGTGACCGAGACGTGTAAACAATGGCACCCCATACCATCACGCCGGGTGATACGCCAGTATACACGCTTCCAATGTGCGTTCACCACGATGTCGCCAAACACGGTTGCGACCATTATGATGCTGTAAACAGAACCTGGATTCATCCGAAAAAATGACGTTTTGCCATTCGTGCACCCAGGTTCGTCGTTGAGTACACCATCGCAGGGGCTCCTGTCTGTGATGCAGCGTCAAGGGTAACCGCAGCCATGGTCTCCGAGCTGATAGTTCATGCTGCTGCAAACGTCGTCGAACTGTTCGTACAGATGGTTGTTGTCTTGGAAACGGCCCCCTTCTGTTGACTCAGGGATCGAGACGTGGCTGCACGATCCGTTACAGCCATGCGGAAAAGATGCCTGTCATCTCGACTGCTAGTGTTGCGAGGCCGTTGGGATCCAGCACGGCGTTCCGTATTACCCTGCTGAACCCACTGATTCCATATTCTGCTGACACTCATTGGATCTCGACCAACGCGAGGAGCAATGTCGCGATACGATAAACCGCAATCGCGATAGGCTACAATCCGACCTTTATCAAAGTCGGAAACGTGATGGTACGCATTTCTCCTCCTTACACGAGGCATCACAACAACGTTTCACCAGGCAACGCCGCTCAACTTCTGTTTGTGTCTGAGAAATCGGTTGGAATCTTTCCTCACGTCAGCACGTTGTAGGTGTCGCCACTGGCACCAACCTTGTGTGACTGCTCTGAAAAGCTAATCACTTGCATATCACAGCATCTTCTTCCTGGCGGTTAAATTTCGCGTCTGTAGCACGTCATCTTCGTCGTGTAGCAATTTTAATGGCTAGTAGTATACATTTCAGTCATTTTAGAAGTTAGAAAAAAAAGCAATCGTCAACCTTGTGGTTGTTTTAAACATTACAGCACTGCCTCACCTATGGCCATACTGTTAAGTTCCACTCATAGCCCTTCCCGTGACAGAATAACGCCCCGCCAGTTCATGTGGCAGCTGCACTTTTAAGTGGATTCTGAACCAATACGAAAAACGTTTTTCATAGACACGGCGCACCAATAGACCACGTGTTGGGAACGTTATCCATCTATCACTGTAAAATAACAAAAAAAATTTAAGACCTTTATGTAAGAGAAACATGAAAAAACTGCAGATGCAGACAAATTTCATGAACAGCTATTGTCAGAAACAGACAAAAGGTTAACGAGGTGCAAGCTTGAAACGTTCGTATTTGTACGAGGTCTTCAAAAAGTCTCTCCGCAGCGCCATATGCCGCAGTGAATATACAGAAATGAAACTCAGTGAAATAGAAGTTATTAATTTATTGAATATTCATTTTTACTTAGAAATTTTCAAATTAAATGTTGAAAGTGTCCCCCTGTTGTTGAATACATAATTCAATTCGTCTAATCATATTTCCAAAACCTAGCTGTAACATTTATTCTGTAACAGAAGCAGTGAAGGTGGATATTGCGGTTTTCAATTCATCGATGGATTTTGGACCTTTTTTATAGACAGTTGCTATAGACAGTTGCTTTAGCTGCACCCCAGGAGAAAAGTCTGGTGGTGTTAGGTCAGGCGATCGTGGAGGCCAAAGTACTTGTGAAATTATGCGGCCACCAAAACATCAGCAAGCAGTGACATTGAAACGCGAGCTGTATGCGCGGTTGCACCATCTTGCTGAAAATAACCGTTAAGTATTTCACTTAACACAAGTTCTCCTATGAATGGGAACAGAATATCACTGCAACATCGTTGTACGTTTATTGTTTCGTTGAAAAATATGGGACCCAAAATCCGACGTCTGGAAATTGCAATCCGAACTCCTTTTTTCTCAGAATGAAGTGGTTCCTCATGAATACACAATGGATTTGCAGTACTCCACATACGAGAATTTTGCGAGTTCATGTACCCCGATAAATGAAACCACGCCTCATCAGTGAAAAACGTTCCACTAAGAATATCCCTTACATTTCGTTGAACGAAAGTTTTGAACCATTGACAATAATGCAGTCTCTTGCCATGATCAGTACTTTTCAGTTCTTGCACGACTGTCACTTTGTTTGGGAAAAGTTCTAATTTTTTCCTTACAGCTGTGTGGGCCGTTCCGACACTAACATCGGTTTCCTGGGCGAGTTTTCTTACTGACTTGTTCGGACTCATGGACATTTTATCGGAAATAACCTCAGACAAAACGCTAGGACGATCACTTGTCGGTGCATCAGTGACTGAACCCGTACTTCGAAATTTGTTAATGAAATCTCGCACACTATCGCTATGCGGGAGTGTTGTCTCCGGGAAGACTGAATTAAATGTTTGACGAACTGAAACTGTGTATTTACCGCCGGCTTTGAACACTTGTTCGACTAAAAATACACTTTCTTCAATGATTAGCATTTTAACAGTGACAAAAACGAAACAAACAAACGAAGGAACTAAACTGAAACGTTCACGTCAACACATAACGATACACACCAACGATACTACTGACACTGGCTGAGATAAACGAAACAGTGGATTGTTGGGAGAGTCCACTTGAAGCCAGGCCAACAATCATACGGCACGCGCGGCTAACAATCATACGGCACTGCGGGGAGACTTTTTGAACACCCCGTAGTTTTAATCGTTGAGCCACCAAGGTATACAGAAGCTGGGATGCCTTTGGAACAGTTACTCGCGTGCAGGATATTTTGGGTGGCTGTGCAGATGCAGTCATAATAGACAGTCCAGTCACATCAATGTGACCACCGCCTATCTTCTAAGTCAAAGTGCAATAAGCACTCACAGACGGCATGTGGCACCACTAGCGGTGGAAGGCATAAAGGGTGTCGGGGGGACGCGGAAAACAGTGCAGTCTTTGTACGAGGCTTGTCCAGAAAGTAAGTTCCGATCGGTCGCGAAATGGAAACCACTGGGAAAATCCAATAAAGCTTTGCACAGATGTGTTGGGCATTGTTTCTAGTATGCCTGTCGATAGTGTCGCGTCGCTCTTTTCAGTTTTGAGTGAATAGTGAGCACGTAAAGACGCGTCTCCCGCCAAGTATGAGGGCCTGGTTAGAGATTTCGCCTGTGTCATGCAGCCCACATAACACAACTGTCGAGCAGTACCTTGGTCATGCCAATTCTCGGCGGCTCACTGCAGGGGCAATGAAGACGCTCCTGCAGCCTTTCCGATGAGAAGTGTTTGATCACGCACAATACAGTCCGTAATTGGCTCCCCCTGAGACTCATCTCTGTTCACAAGAACCTCTTGCTATGAAGACAAAATTTTTCCGCAGACAACGAGCTTCAATCCAGTGCAGATAACTGGCCGAAAGCACATGCGGCTGCTTTCTACGACGAGAATATTGGAAAGTTGATACAACACTACAACACTCGAAGTTGGAGCGGCGACTATGTAGAGAAGTAGGTAGAAGGTGTACCGAACGGTTGCAAATAAAATGTTTCTGGTTTCCGCTGTGGTTTCCATTTCGCTCCCGATCGGATCTTACTTTCTGGACAACCCTCGTATTGTGGAAGCGGAGCGATTTATCTGACATACATCCAAAAAGGGCATGATCATTGGCTTTCGGGCCAGGAGTGGAAGCATTTCGGAAACGGCTAAGTCTGTAAGCTGTTCGCATGCCGTTGTGGTTAAAATACCGGGTGATCAAAAAGTCAGTATAAATGTGAAAGCTTAATAAACCACGGAATAATGTAGGTGGAGAGGTAAAAATTGACACATATGCTTGGAATGACATGGGGTTTTATTAGAACAAAAAAAAAAAAAAAGCACCTGATATTGCTAGACGCGTGAAAGATCTCTTGCGCGCGTCGTTTGGTGATGATCGTGTGCTCAGCCTCCACTTTCGTCATGCTTGGCCTCCCAGGTCCCCAGACCTCAATCCGTGCGATTATTGGCTTTGGGGTTACCTGAAGTCGCAAGTGTGTCGTGATCGAACGACATCTCTAGGGATGCTGAAGGACAACATCCGATGCCAATGCTTCACCATAACTCCGGACATGCTTTACAGTGCTATTCACAACATTATTCCTCGACTAGAGCTATTGTTGAGGAATGATGGTGGACATATTGAGCATTTCCTGTAAAGAACATCATCTTTGCTTTGTCTTACTTTGGTATGCTAATTATTGCTATTCTGATCAGATGAAGCGCCATCTGTCGGACGTTTGTATTTTTTGGTTCTAATAAAACCCCATGTCGTTCCAAGCATGTGTGTCAATTTGTACCTCTCTATGTACATTACTCCGTGATTTATTCAGTTTTCAAATTTATACTGACTTTTTGATCACCCAGTATATGGTATATGGCCAAATGTTGCTATCCAAAACCGACGCAGAGGCAGCTGTGTTCCACCACGGGCCATAGATGACAGGGGTAAACGATGACTGCGGTGATGTGTGGCCTACTGGCGAATAGAAGCACCACTGTTTAGTAGCTGACTCCCATATGAACTAAGGTGCTACCAACATTGTCTCCTCAATGACCGTTCAGCGAACATTGACGCGTATTGGCCTCCATAGTGGGCACCTGGTTCATGCTCCCCTCTTGACTGCTGTTCATCGGCGACGAAGGCTGGAACTCGCATGCCAATACCGTAACTGGACGTCCACTGAGCTGCGGCAGGTGATCTTTTCAGACGAATCACGATATATGCTCCATCGGACTGAAAGCAAATTCACTGCAACAATCGTCGGAAAGATCGAGGCCGGAGGAGGGAGCCCTATGGTCTGGGTAATGTTTTTGTGGCGTTCCCTGGGCAATTTCGTCATTCTGGACCATTTCCGATCCTGAATTCGTTTGTTTTTCTCGACATCTACCATCAGGACAATACAACATGTTAGACAAATAGCAGAGTACGTGCGTGGTCTGGAGTGCACCAGGATGAGTTTACAGTACTCTCCTGGCCACCAAACTCCCCGGGGTTAAATCCAGTCGAGAATCTGTGGGACCGTCTCGATCAGGCTGTTCGTGCCATGGATCCCCAACCGAGAAATCGAGCGCAGCTGGTCACGCACTGGAGTCAGCATGGCTCCACATCCCTATCGATGCCTACCAGAACCTCATTAACTCTCTTCCTGCACCTCTCGCAGCTGGATAGCTTATTTGGATGAATTCTTGCCCAAGTCCTCAAGTTCGAGTCCCGGCTAGGCACACAGTTTTAATCTGCCAGGAAGTTTCAAATCAGATGCAGAGTGAAAACTCTTTCTCTCTGCTCCTCATTGTAGGTCCAGTGCACCGCCACCATCGATAACAGTGCACAAGTGATACTTGTACCACAATATTTGGTGGAAGACAATGATTGGTTATAGAGTATCTGTTCACTGCCTACCTGCATAGTTACTGTGGTGTCACCGCCAGACACCACACTTGCTAGGTGGTAGCCTATAAATCGGCCGCGGTCCGTTAGTATACGTCGGACCCGCGTGTCGCCACTATCAGTGATTGCAGACCGAGCGCCGCCACACGGCAGGTCTAGAGAGACTTCCTAGCACTCGCCCCAGTTGTACAACCGACTTTGCTAGCGATGGTTCACTGACAAAATACGTTCTCATTTGCCGAGACGATAGTTAACATAGCCTTCAGCTACGTCATTTGCTACGACCTAGCAAGGCGCCATTATCAGTTGCTATTGATATTGTAAATAATGTACAGACAAGAGCTACGTTCAACATTGATGGACTAAAGTTAAGTATTCCACCAAGTACCACCTTTTTTCTGAAGTCTGAATTCCTTGTCCTGTTCCAGACCTCACGCCAGCCTGCGTGAGTTTAAACGCGTGCCTTTCGGCTTCCTCCAAACTCCGTGGGTTGGGTCCTGCCAATCCACAACAGTTACCATAAAGTCGTTGTATCTTTTAACATTCGATCTTACGAAATAATGTATTATTTGTCTAATTAGAAATTTCTAAACCTTCAGTTCTTTTTTCAAATGTTATAACTTCATGTACACCACGAATCACTGGCATTTGTGTTGACAGGAAAAACTTCTGGCATTCTTGAAGTTAGTATTTCTCTAACTCCGAAAATACCTTTCTTACTCGGTATAGTACAAAAGATGAAGGACATTTCATTTCTGCCAAGAAAGAAAAAAATGCTTTATACAACAGGAGACTCTGTAAACTCTCAAACTGAACTCTGCAAATCTGGAAGCTGTCTGGTTCTGCTTCAATGTGCCAATGATTCTTGTAGAAAAAAAGAAAGATTCCTTTCAATAAGTTTTATCAACACCAGCTATATTAATAGATGCATTGCTATGGATAGAGAAATATATATTCACATGATAAATAAAATATTTTAATTGGTCTAACACAAACTCAATTCTCAATCTGTAACAACGGCTTGTACACTACGAAATGTAGCAAAGGTTCAGAAACAGTGTTGCTAACTGCGGGCTCATGATAATGGCAAAGAAATAACCTGAAAGTGGCTAGATAGATATTCGAAATTAATGTGTAACTGTTAATTCATTATGTCAGCAATATCAAACGCATAATTTCTTGTGACGAAATTAACACTCAAAAAAGCTAGAATTAGCCTAACAAGGCAATATTGTCCAGAGACAGGTATCAATATTTGGGTATTAAAGCAAATTAAATGCAGAAGTTTTGTTGCCAAATGGTTTTAGTAAATTTACCCTTGTTTAGAACCAATATTACTTGTGGAAGTTAAATAACTTATACACTCCTGGAAATGGAAAAAAGAACACATTGACACCGGTGTGTCAGACCCACCATACTTGCTCCGGACACTGCGAGAGGGCTGTACAAGCAATGATCACACGCACGGCACAGCGGACACACCAGGAACCGCGGTGTTGGCCGTCGAATGGCGCTAGCTGCGCAGCGTTTGTGCACCGCCGCCGTCAGTGTCAGCCAGTTTGCCGTGGCATACGGAGCTCCATCGCAGTCTTTAACACTGGTAGCATGCCGCGACAGCGTGGACGTGAACCGTATGTGCAATTGACGGACTTTGAGCGAGGGCGTATAGTGGGCATGCGGGAGGCCGGGTGGACGTACCGCCGAATTGCTCAACACGTGGGGCGTGAGGTCTCCACAGTACATCGATGTTGTCGCCAGTGGTCGGCGGAAGGTGCACGTGCCCGTCGACCTGGGACCGGACCGCAGCGACGCACGGATGCACGCCAAGACCGTAGGATCCTACGCAGTGCCGTAGGGGACCGCACTGCCACTTCCCAGCAAATTAGGGACACTGTTGCTCCTGGGGTATCGGCGAGGACCATTTGCAACTGTCTCCATGAAGCTGGGCTACGGTCCCGCACACCGTTAGGCCGTCTTCCGCTCACGCCCCAACATCGTGCAGCCCGCCTCCAGTGGTGTCGCGACAGGCGTGAATGGAGGGACGAATGGAGACGTGTCGTCTTCAGCGATGAGAGTCGCTTCTGCCTTGGTGCCAATGATGATCGTATGCGTGTTTGGCGCCGTGCAGGTGAGCGCCACAATCAGGACTGCATACGACCGAGGCACACAGGGCCAACACCCGGCATCATGGTGTGGGGAGCGATCTCCTACACTGGCCGTACACCACTGGTGACCGTCGAGGGGACACTGAATAGTGCACGGTACATCCAAACCGTCATCGAACCCATCGTTCTACCATTCCTAGACCGGCAAGGGAACTTGCTGTTCCAACAGGACAATGCACGTCCGCATGTATCCCGTGCCACCCAACGTGCTCTAGAAGGTGTAAGTCAACTACCCTGGCCAGCAAGATCTCCGGATCTGTCCCCCATTGAGCATGTTTGGGACTGGATGAAGCGTCGTCTCACGCGGTCTGCACGTCCAGCACGAACGCTGGTCCAACTGAGGCGCCAGGTGGAAATGGCATGGCAAGCCGTTCCACAGGACTACATCCAGCATCTCTACGATCGTCTCCATGGGAGAATAGCAGCCTGCATTGCTGCGAAAGGTGGATATACACTGTACTAGTGCCGACATTGTGCATGCTCTGTTGCCTGTGTCTATGTGCCTGTGGTTCTGTCAGTGTGATCATGTGATGTATCTGACCCCAGGAATGTGTCAATAAAGTTTCCCCTTCCTGGTACAATGAATTCACGGTGTTCTTATTTCAATTTCCAGGAGCGTATTTTCGTATAACTAAAATACTGTGGCTGATGGGGAATTTCTGATTTCAACTTTGGATTCCCCGTGCAAAATTGCTTCAGAAAAACTTATTTCCATATTAGAAAATTTTCCTTTGTGGAACAGTGTATTAAATGAACCATGTGAAAATAACTGACGCATTTGTGGTATTAAGTAGATGTTTAGAAATGTTCAAATGTGTGTGGATTTCTAAGGGACCAAACTGCTCGGGTCATCGGTCCCTAGAATTGCACACTACTTAAACTAACTTATGCTAAGAACAACACACACGCCCATGCCCGAGGGAGGACTCGAACCTCCGGCGGGAGGGGTCGCGCAGTCCGTGACATGACGCCCTAAACCGCGCGGCCACTCCGCGCGGCGTAGATGTTTAGAAACCACGAAAATATGACTCGTTGCCGTTAATTCATTAGTGTAAATGTATTATGGTCATGAGGTTCTGCGTATTCGTGATAAATGAAATGAAGATATTCGCTGTACTTCGTAGCTTTCAGGGGCGTTCTGTCGTTCGAAAATCTCAACATTTTTTTTATCGAATTTATAGTGTCACAAGTGTGGAAATCCCTATTGGCCTTCAACCGGTGTGAGATCCAATGAAAATCAGTACTCAATAGATATTACAACAAGCAGCATAAGTGCGTTAAATGAGAACAGTTAGGTTTATGTGTCGTGAGGCTGACAGAGTGATTGTGATTTTCATGCGGCAGTTACCTCAGTTCAGATAAACCGGCAATATCGCTCCGTATCACACTCACGCAATCTAAGACCTTTGTTGAGAACAACAGTTACACATTCACCGCTCGATTCTTTACTGCCTCGCGTGATATTGTCATAGTTACGCGCAGCTTTCCAGTCCGTTCCGCAGTCGTTTGTAGCTGGGCTTTACTTGTATACGGCAGCAAGACCGAAAGTGGGTCTGTTCATTTTGATTCCATCTACACAGAGATTAGACTTTAAGGCTTTCCATGCTTTATATTCACTTCTGTGTTCCTGTATTTATCTTTAGACCTTTTCTACACTAACAGGACAATAAGAGTGGATTGTGTTACATAGGTCTGACCTCCTGGACATTTATTTTGTTTTCCTTTTCCAAATGCTAGTTAACAGACAGGAGCGCCAGTGCAGTGTATTATGTGTCGTTTTTCAATGAGTATAGAACTCGCGTGCTTCTGGTTTTTATAGGATTACAGTCTCGCAAACAGTGACTACTGCGGAGACATAGTAGATTTCATGACTTGAAGTTATTACAACTTTGGATGAAGCGGGAAATCAAAGGCAAACTTTAGAAATATACTTTGATTTATGTTTCATTGTGAACAAGGTAGGTGATGAATAGAAAAAGAAGAAAGGCAACTTAGAGTTTAACGTCTCTTTCACGCCGAGAATTTTAATGACGAACCACTAGTTAATCTAAAGAAACATGGAGAAGCAAATCAACCAATGCCTTCTTGGTGAAACCTAATCGCATCACAAATTATAATTAGGTGTGTTCGGCTAGTATAACTTTCGTATATGATCTCTGAACTTTTGCTAAACGACAAGTTTTCTAACGTAACTTACATATAACTATCTTGACTTAGTAAACTGAAACGCCATTCTCCGTTGGCAATTACACCGTCTCTATATGCTATCTCGCCACGAAAATGAACGAAACCACTCACATCACTTAGGAACTACTGCCTGGTGCGTTAGTGCGTAAACTGTCTTCAGATCTTCGACTGAGTCTTTATGCTATGACAAGTTCCATCTTACCGATCGACTCAGTGGTGGTGGAAGTACAGATTACTACTGATGTGTTTTTACTCTCTACCAGAAGGCAAGAAACGGTCAAGTTCAAGCGTATCCTAACGAAAAACGACGCACATAAACATTTTGAGACGTGGAACGAACGATTGCTGACGTGTGTGAGCTCAAATGATTCCTACTCTGAGGACGACCAACACTGACTGAACATATTTAGTATGTACATAAATTTGCCGTATCTGACTCGTTTCTTTCGTGTCAGCCTTCGGACACGACTTTTTCCGTTGTAGCCCTACCACACGCCTGTTGTGCACAACTCTTTCATTCTCATTGAGTCCATCGATTTTGATGAAACGTCTCAAAGCGTAAGGACACAAGTGAAAAAACATCATACAGTGTAGTATGTCACGAAAATTAGTTCCTTTATCCGCGCCGGTTTGAGAACAGCGTGGCTATTTTCGAAAATATCACACAAAAAAAAACTGCACCCATCCACACTTTTTCATTAATGATTTATGTCGTCGTAGCTAGTTTCGGACCTGAGACCATCGTCAGATGGCAGCGAGGATTTCTTGTATAAATTTCGTTTTATTTTTCATCCACACTCTATACCACCCCTTTTAGCTTAGGTAGTTAAAAAACTTTCATATGAAAAATTTCATTTTGTAGTGCGATTACTTTACAAAAGGTAATTGTATAGCGTCCATTACAATCTAGACTAAGAAAAAGAGTATTAGCAATAATATACATCATAGCTGTAGAAGTATGCCATTACTGCGACATCTTGTTGTTTTGTACAACCAGTCAGATCGTAAGAACACGTGACGTCAGATCTGAACACACGGCGCCAGTGAGATATACGGACCCTGCAACGAACTCGTGACGTCACATTAGTCGGTCTGTCGGCCACACTTCGCAAATGTTCTGCTCCGTGTAAGGGCCACTCGTCTGAAATAGTACTCGCTCCACGCCGGAGACAGCTGCTGGTACTCTTAAGACCTGCAGTGTCATGTCCATTGACATACACACCACGGCCTGTCTTTATCGTGGGCCCCGTAAACACATGTGACCACCATCTTGTCTTCAGTCAAGCTCATGTTTAGTATTCTACATTACAATGATGCAGACCTCTATGCTGTAATGCACTGTAGCGAACAAAGAAAAACGTTTCCTCAAGTAAGGAAAATGTAAAGTGTTTATTTATATAGGGTAAACGCTTTTGCGAATAATAAAATTATAAATATTCTGTTACATTGATAAATTCTTCTCGGGTTATCAGCCGAGTGGTGGCGTCTTCGCCAGAAGATGATGGGTACGAAACTCATCGAATCGTTGCGACAAGACGAGGCCACCACTTGGCTGATAACCCGAGAAGAATTCATCAGTGGAATACGCCGAGAAAGACTGCAATCTTCTTCTTCTCTTTCTTGCGTTACGGCCTCTTTAGGACCACGGGTAGCCCCTTCGTGGACTGCATTCTCCTCTTCTTCTCCCAGAACCTCTTCATTCTTTCTCTTCTTCTCCCCCGCTCTTCTTCCGAGATCTTCAGTGTCCGTTTCTCCTGTTGGCTCCACTGGTGACACTCTAATCTTTTCCTGTATTCTTCTCTGTCATTGATCTCCGGTATATTGGTCGGTGTATATTTGTTCCTCCAATTTGCCTTTCCTTCGACCTTGATCCCCAATTCAAACCAGTCCTTCCGAAGTTCAACAACCCACTTGGTTCCTGCCTTTCCCCTTGTCCTCCCTGTTGGTTCCCACACTCTCTTCGTCATTCTGTCCATACTCATCCTAACTACATGTCCAGCAAACCTTGCCCTTTTGAGTCTGATTTCCTCGGATAGGCAGTCCACTTAAGCCCTGTTGTCCTTTTTGTACCCCATATGGATCTTTGGTATTCCCATTTCCTCGTTTATTGCTCTCCACTGCCTGATCACTTCGTCCAGTGCTATAGTGAACAACAATGGTGACAATCCATCTCCCTTTTTAACGCCAGTCTTGATCTCAAATTCTGACTGCAGTCGCATATGTTCTGTTACATTATAAGACAAAAATCATGTAATAATGTAGATGTCGTACAAAAAATCCTCGCTGCCGTCTGACGATGGGCTCAGGGCCGAAACTAGTTATGACGAAATAAATCGTTCATCGAAAGATGTTGATGGTTGCAGGTTTTGCTTCTGTGATATGCAGTTCGTTTCCATTGAGAGCAGTCTCGTTTATTTTGTGTCGTGCGAGGATACCAATAGCGTCACCACAAATAGATTGGTTAGCGGTCAAACATAATGTTAGAAGTAATTTTGGATGACACATACGCCTGTTTCAATGATGTAGCATTGAACACTGTTGAATGACAGTCTATGGCCTGTAGCTGTAACCCACTGTTGTTTCGACGACGTGAGTTTATGGAAAACGTACAGCAGCAGTGTGCTTGTTCATTTTTGTTCTTCTGATAGTGAGGTATTGTGCCATATAGTTTGATGTACACGATCAACAACTTACCACTGACAGCACTGTGGTTAGTCCCGTATGAATTACACACAAACGTTAGAATAAGCCGAAGAATCTATCCCGATTGTACGAACTAATTTCATTCCATAACTATATAGTGTTTGAAGAATATAATTTGACTGTTCACCTTTCGGTACTTGTAGTTTTCTGGGTGTAATGTTGTTCCTTCATTCACTGCAAAAGTTAAGAAGTTATTTCTGTAGAAACATATAAGCAATCACATTAATACTGAAATAGTTTTTATATCTAAACTCTAAATTCGAAGCTCGGTATCCCCATCTCGTCATGCGTTGCCACTTTCAGATGCTGCAGTGCATTTACAGGAAGACTAGAGCAGATTGCCTCCGTCTGTTCGTGTGGGAAGGATAGCCAGTACTTTGTTCGGTAAATGAATTAACTACCTTGAGCGTTTGACCTAACCGGGTAAAGTAAACCAGTACGTGCATTCTTGGGATGGGTACTGGATTCCCTCGTCGCAGTAGTGACCTTTAGTCTGACACACCGTCTGGATTTTCACATTCATTTAGACGAATGGTAGACTGGCTCACTATTTATACTCTAAATTAACAACACGTAAAGAATTGTATTGGCAGCCAAATGAAGACGAGTCAGTTAGAAATAAAGTACATTGTTTATTTTTTCAAATCGCCATTCGTGGCAGTCGATTTGCTTGGGATGAAGAGGTGCTCAGGTGGGTGGAATGATGGTATCATAGACAACCACAGACATTTTTTCATGAAGGCACCGATCGTCTTGTTTCACAGTGGGATAAATGTATTAAGTTACGGCGATTATTTTTGAAATAATAAACAGTTTACTTCCATTTTTCCCATCTGTCCCATTTTCATTTGACTCCCCTTTATAAAATGTCAACAACTCATAGAAAAGCGTGTATCGAACTCAGGTATATGATGTTGTCCACTTTAGTCTCCAATGTAGGTTACAGTGACACTGTTGCGTGATAAGCTGTATGAGACTACTGAAATCAGCGGCAGTGGCTACGGCGGTAATTGAATATCTCTCCGTATGACCACTAACAAAGATAAATGGTCCGCGTGGGGTAGCCGCCGGGTCTAGGTCGTCTTGTCACGTTCCGCGCGGCTCCCCCCGTCGGACGTTCGAGTCTTCCGAGTCTTCCACCTAGCATGGGTGTGTGTGTCGTCCTTAGCGTAAGTTAGTTCAAGTTAGAATAAGTAGTGTGTAAGCTTAGGGACCGATGACCTCTGCAGTTTGGTCCCATAAGACCTTACTACAAATTTCCAAATTTTCCATAGATTAATGGCGTAGGATAATTGGTTTCTTGGAATACTGAACGCACTAATAACACAATATATAGCTTTTTGTGGAGTCCCCGGTCCCTGTTGCTGACTTTAAGGTTATTCCCTCATTCTACATCTACATATATACTCCGCTAGCCACCAAGCGGTGTGTGGCGGAGGGCACAATTCGCGCCAAAGTCATATTTTCCCCCCTCTGTTCCATTCGCGGATCGCGCGAGAGAAAAAAGACTGTCTGAACGCCTCAGTACGAGCTCTAATTTCCTTTATCTTTGAATGGTGATCATTGCCCGATTTGAAAGTTCGTGGTAATAATATATGCTCTTCATCAGCGGTGAAGATCGGAATTCGGAATTTAGCGAGCAGCCCCTTCCGTTTAGCGCACCGTCTATCTGCAAGTGTGTCCCACTACAAACTTTCTATGAGATTTTTAACCCTTTCGCGATGGCTAAATGTACCAGTCACGAATCTTGCCGCTCTTCTTTGGACCTTCTCAATCTCTTGAATCAGACCCAACTGGTAAGGGTCCCATACAGTCGAACAATACTCTATGACTGGACGAACTAAAGTATTGTAATCTATTTCCTTTGTTGAAGGACTGCCACGCTTCAGGATTCTACCAATAAACCGCAATCTAGTGTTCGCCTTAGCCGTTACTTGTGTAATCTGATCATTCCATTTGAGATCATTTCGAATAGTCACACCCAGACACTTGACGGATGTTACCGCTTCCAAAGACTGAGCATTGCCGGCCAGTGTGTCCGAGCGGTTCTAGGCGCTTCAGTCTGCAACCGCGTGACCGCTACGGTCGCAGGTTCGAATCCTGCCTTGGGCATGGATGTGTGTGATGTCCTTGGGTTAGTTAGGTTTAAGTAGTTCTTAGTTCTAGGGGACTGATGACCTCAGATGTTAAGTGCCATGGTGCTCAGAGCCATTTGAATCATTTTTTTGACTGAGCATTTATTTTGTACTCGTACATTAATGGGGATTTTCGCACACGTTCACGCCAGGTACAGGTACAGGACTCCGCAAGAAGTGAGTAACTCGTGATGGTCGGCCAACGCATCGGCAAATGGAACTATGCTCTCCATTGTTCCACGAAACAGGATAGACGCTAGAGTGAAGATGAATCCAGAACAACTTTGTTGGAATCTTTTTTAAAGACATTCTGGCGCACATGTTCTAATCAAAAGCGCAAGGTTCTATTTATTCAAAATTTGAAATATGTATAGACTGCGGGGCATAACTCGAAAGTACATTTTTTGTCCTGTTATTCTCGTTATTTTCATATGAGGAGAAACACATTAACATGACTCCACAGCGCTATTAATAGTAATTTTCTACACTTCGTCGATGGATGACGTTATCACTTTGGCTGAGTGTGGACGGACAAACCACCATGGACAGTGTCACACACCATCGCTCCATGACACTCTGGGCAATAATTTAGAACTGAAACAATTACTGTGGAGCACCGCGCAATGTTGAACATCTGAATGCTGGCTTATCTGTCCTTACCGACCAAATTCTAGTGGCTACACTATTTTCCGCTCGTCAGAAGGATCTGAAGCAGCTGTGTCAGAGTGCAGTGCAACATCACTGCCACGTGTTAGAGAACTTAGCCACGAGAGTGAGTGAAGAAAAATGCAGTAACGAATACAATAGACCTATTACACGAAAATATCATGGTAGTCGAACATTTGAATAAATACACGACATATATTTTTGTTTCAGTATTGATTAAAACAAGTGGTTGGTTAATGACATAACCCGTAACATAGTGTGTGTTTCGAAAACGTCCCGTGCACACGAGCTGAACGTCCGTATGAAATCGGCTTCGTGCGTGTATGAATAGTAAACGTTCTCCAGAAGACTACATTTACGTCCAATACAGGAACAAACATGTAAAATTATGTATTTCATTTTCTCTCGTCTAACGATTGGAAAAGCGTTAGTAATTTATGAAGGCTCTTGTAATTACTACGTTTGTACGCAGGTAACTAAAGTCTAACAACGTGCTGCACTAAGTTACACACAAAATATTAAGTATTCGCGTCTCACATTACACGCTCGGCGCCTCTTCCTCTACTAATGGTCCACATACTCTTCCACTGCTGTAATAGAGATTAGCCTTTGATATTTTAAGGCATTTTCAGTGAAAATCTAGCAACATCCTACACAATACACTTAAAATAGCTGGCATAGATACAATATAAGATTTATGTTTCGAAGGTTCTCAACATGAGAAACGGAAACACAGTGGGATTTCGTTTACTAGAATACGAAGCTGCAGAAGAATTTTGAAAAAAGCGATCTTCTGCTCGACTATCTGTTTTCCACCCTTTCGAATGCGTGAAGTTTAATCTATTCACTCAACCGTTGGCTTAGAGTGTGTGAACAACATAGCGCACTCCAGTAGTATTTTCAGTGCGACTTACGAAACATTAGTTAAATGAAGGGGAGCAGCAATTCATAACGACCACTGTTGCGCAGAACTGCGGTTAACGTGGTGTGAAACGTAGACCATTACGTTGTACTCTCGAACTGATGGTTGTTCCCAGCTTATTTCCAGTAATAGTCGGTACATTAGGGCTTAACCGGCAAATAACTCTTAATTGGCTCCACCTCAAAAATTACGTAGCCGTTTCAAGATACAGTCCCATGAATTTTCGATTTACCTCGAGTGTAATTACTTGTACCTTTTTAGTGTTTCGGTTCACGCTCTACGGAAACTATTATTGGCATAATATTAACGAAACGTTATGCATTCATTATCACTGGCGATGTAGGGATATAGCATTTCCGTAACAGCTTTCCATAAGGGATGGAGCATTGAAAACGTAAGATTGCAAATCGAACGCAACGCGTTCTCAGTGTGAGGTTTATTAGAGCTATGTCAGAAGTCAAGGAAATCCTTCTGTTTTATAGGCATGTCTGAAGACACTTCCTGTTTTGACTTCTTATCGAGCCTCCTGGCCATGATAATATAGATTATAGTTACCAGTCACATATTGCCTGGCACTTTTCCATATTTGTCACACAACTGTACAACATCGAAATCATATACAGCATACACTGCCGGAAATACAAAGTGTTACACCATGAAGCACCAGTACGGTATTTATCAAACTTTATTGAGATATTTATCAAACTTTATGGAGATTTTCATCACATAACGTGTATTACGTGATTAAACGTTCATTTCATTCGCAAATGATGTTCATCATCAACATCAGCGTGGAGTGTTACCAACACGAGTATGAATACACTGTTGTAATCCATGTGGCACGGAAACAAAGATCCTTCCAACGTTATTTTGAGGAGTTCCTTGCATGTCTGAAACACGTACTGTGTCATTTCATGAAGACTGTTTGCTCAATCCTGCTGTGAAATTGTATGTCTTGCCATACCATCCCAGACATGCTGTACGAGTGGCAAATCAGTGGACAGGGGAGGCCAGTCAACATTCCGCGCATTCATGAAGTCGTTTATGATGTGAACTGTGCTTTGGTGTCTTCATTTATCCTGCTAGAATATGCCATTTGGTACCTTGGTCATGAAGGGTATGACAACGGGCTTTATTACTCTTGCGCTATACTGGCGAGCATTCAGTGTCCCTTCAACAACTACCAGATCAGTCATGTTGTCTTTTGCATTAGCGTCCCACATCATGACTCAAGGATTTGGAGAGGTATGGACCTCAAGAATAGCTGCTTCCTATGACTTTTCACCTGGTCGCCAGCTGACACATTGATGTCAACCTGACCGCCACAGCAGGCCCGAGAGACCGAGCGGTTCTAGGCGCTTCAGTGTGGAACCGCGCGACCGCTACGGTCGCAGGTTCGAATCCTGCCTCGGGCATGGATATTTGTGATGTCCTTAGGTTAGTTAGGTTTAAGTAGTTCTAAGTTCTAGGGGACTGATGACCTTAGCTGTTAAGTCCCATAGTGCTCAGAGCCATTTGAACCATTTTTGGACTGATGACCTCCGATGTTAAGTCCCATAGTGCTCAGAGCCATTTGAACCATTTTTTTTGACCGCCACAAACCGAGGTGAGATTCATGACTGAACACCACAGAATACCACCCAATGTCCCTGTTGACTCTACAGCTAACTCTACAGGACGCAGTTGTTTGTGATATGGTGTCAGCCGTAAAAGACGCGTGGGAGCTCTAGATCTCAGTCCACATACCAGTAACCCTTTTCCATTCGTTGGAGCAATTCGAACAATCCTATGACCTTCTCTTGTGTAGTTCTTCAGGAAGCACCTATGCCTACAAATGTTGCCAGTCGGCCGTCTTTAGTTCACCTCGTCACCATTCTTTCTGCAGTCATGCACTGTAGCCAACTGCTTGTGTGATCTGTCGGTATTATAGTTATAAAACTACCGAAGATATCATAAGTAAACATAGACAATGGTAGTTTTGTTAGTAGCTTTGGTCAATTAAGGTCGTACTCGCGTTACAAGTGCATTAGGTGTGCTGCATACCTATTGAGCGTTACATCATAATGATCGCTTTCTTTAAGTAAACTATCAGTGTCTTATTCGAGTCCCCTAAAATCCGAAAGGGGTGAAACGTCTAGAAACTGAGTGAGGATATATAAAGGGCCAGGTAACACATGGAACATCTTTGCTCAACACATTTATCCTCTTGCCTATTACTTAAAAGTAAACGGTATTTATAGCAAAATTGAAATTGTCAGGTTTTATTCGAGAATTGTTGATTTATAACGGATATAGAGGGACGCTGTGCCACAAATAAAGAAAAATATACAGATTTTTCATATAGCACTAGAAAGCGCAATTTCCTCAACAAAAAGGTAAAATAATAAAAAAAGAAAACACCAAACAAAAATATATCAAATATCGCTTCAATACTTCGTCCAACTTAAATAGAACATCCGTTATTTACAAACAACTTTCACACTTATCAGTAATAACAGAAAACTCTTGCCTTTGATCACGACGAAGAACATTCTACTAAGTACAAAGTAAGAACAATAATTCTATATATTTTTTGTGTTTGTGCATGTAAATTGTACTTGCATGAAAAGTAATTGCTTTGTTTACGTAAAAGGTGGAAGTTATGCTATCAAATAATTTTTACTACTGATAAAATGAAATTTATAATCTGTAAAGATATAAAATACACAATGGACTAACGCTGACTTATGCGTAGTTCTAATTGTGTGCAAAACAAACAACCAAACAAACAAAAAAGACAAAGAGAATTCTTTGGCTCCCAGTTTCTCTCTTACACATTCTTTTATGTTTCTTTCTGTACCAATGCTGCCAACATTACCGGTAATCCCACCGTTTCCTACTTTAGTTATCAAGTGTACCAAAACTACCGAACCATAGTTATGGTAAAGCACAACTCTAGTTGGTATTATTTCTACAGTGTCTTCATTCCAGTGAATCGACGTTTCTGAAAGTCAGAAACATGGCGATAAGCTGCATGTGCATGCCCGCTCGGCATGCTGAAAAGTTTCAGTAACGTTAGACACACTCGACGGTCGTCATGTACTCCCAACATTCTTCATCTGTAGAAATGACTTCTTGTGTACTGAAAATAAGAGCGCATAATGGAATTTTAATTCAGATACCCCACGGGCATATAAATACTGAAGTATCAGTTTTGTAGTGTTCGACCAAGGTTTTCAAGGGGTGACAATTTCATTTCAGTCAGTGAAACATAAAAAAAAGCACTCCGTCTTCAGGCCACGAGTGGCCTACCGGGACCATCCGAGCGCCGTCTCATCCTCAGTGGAGGATGCGGATGGGAGGGGCTTGGGGTCAGCACACCGCTCTCCCGGTCGTTATGATGGTATTCTTGGCCGAAGCCGCTACTATTCGGTAGAGTAGCTCCTCAATTGGCATCACGAGGCTGAGTGCACCCCGAAAAATGGCAACAGCGCATGGCGGCCTGGATGGTCACCCATCCAAGTGCCAACCACGCCCGACAGCGTTTAATTTCGGTGATCTCACGGGAACTGGTGTAGCCACTGCGGCAAGGCCGTTGCCCAGTCAGTGAAACATAGGCAATAATTTTATTAGACGTTTATTATGAGAAGTTTCCGATTCTTTGCGTACTGTAAATGTTGAGTATGTTTTATTTCGTCTCGTTGTCTCTGTAGGCTTGTACCAAGAGAGCAAGGAGAGGATGTTGTTCGGTGGCCGGTATCCTCTTCCTATAACACAAACTGCATGTACATATTAATTGGGTTTTTTATTCATAAGAATAGAAAATTATTTAACTCAAGATAGTCACTGTGGTAAAAGCTCTCTGTAGTAGTCCTTTGACTTTCACTGCTGGTGAAGTAGAAAGTCCACTATGTACACTATTCTGATCGCTATGTGCTGCCTGATTCTGAGCTACAGGCTGAGCCTGCGGCTCCGACTCGGGGCCCCACAGATGACAAACTCGAACTCACTCGGTGCGACAGACTGGCCCTCCGGTCCGCGGCAGTGATGTAAATACTGGCGGCCGAGAGGGCGTTGACGGCGCGTTTCTTTAGAGTCTGTCGTTGGCCTCTATCAGTCTTCTTGCAACCTCTATGCCACACAGGGTGCTGGCGCCCGCTTACGCCAGCACAGCATAAATGTTAAGATGTTGTGAAATGGATAATAGTAGCGTTGATCTAGTTGTGATCCAGAATCATTGATTGATTGCAAATACGGGCCCAAAGCGTTTTGCAGTGCATATGATCCTCTCTCTTATGTGGTATTGAGCGAGCTGGCGCAATGATCAGCTTACTGGACTCGCATTTGAGAGGACGACAGTTCAAATCCATGTCTGGAAACCTAGCTTTATCTTCCAGAATGAAATTTTCACTCTGCAGCGGAGTGTGCGCTGATATGAAACTTCCTGGAAGATTAAAACTGTGTGCCGGACTGAGACTCGAACTCGGGACCTTTGCCTCTCGCAAGCAAGTGCTCTATCAACTGGGCTGCCCCAGCACGACTCACGCCCCGTCCTCACAGCTTTAATTCCGGGTAGCTCAGTTGGTAGAGCACTTGCCCGCGAAAGTCAAAGGTCCCGATTTCGAGTCTCGGTCCAGCACAGAGTTTTAATCTGCCAGGAAGTTTTATTACCAGCGCACACTCCGCTGCAGAGTGAAAATTTCATTCTGGAAACATCCCCCAGGCTGCGGCAAAGCCATGTCTCTGCAATATCCTTTCTTCCAGGAGTGCTAGTTCTGCAGGGTTCGCAGGAGAGATTCAGTGAAATTTGGAAGGTTGGAGACGAGGTACTGGCGGAATTAAAGCTGTGAGGATGGAGTGTCAGTCGTGTTCGGGTAGCTCAGTCGGTAGAGCACTTGCCCGCAAAAGGCAAAGTTCCCGATTTCGAGTCTCGGTCCGGCACACAGTTTTAATCTGCCAGGAAGTTTCATAGCTTTAGCTTTTCTGTGCCTTTCGTCAATCGTTCAAGGCAAATGCCGCGATGGTTGCTCTGAAATGGCAAGACCGATTTCCTTAGCCTTAATCTGAGCATGTGCTCTATCTCTAATGACCTCGTTGTCGATGGGACGATAAACACTAATGTTCCTCCCTTCTCAGGTGGTGCACAATGTAAATGTAGACGTAAGTAGAGATGTGAGTCAGAGCGGCGTGTGTGGTGTTGCAGAAGCGCGGCGTGCTGGTGGGCGCGCCCGCGCAGGTGGTGCCGGTGGCTGGGTACGTGCTGAAGCAGCGCTCGAGCGAGCGCGAGCAGCAGCAGGACTTCAGCAAGATCCCCGGCGTGCCCGGCGTCGACTACCCCATCTACCACTCGGTGCCACCCACCAGCTTCCACTGCGGCAACGTGCCCTTCGCGCCGGGCATGTACGCCAACGTCGAGACCGGCTGCCAGGTATCCTCCTCTATCCACACTTTCTGTAAAAGTTCCAGTGTTACACGTTTTCCCTCCTAAACAAAATAGCCTCATATTTGATTGAGGTTCCGAAAGTTTTAAGACTAGTACGGAAACGGTGAGAATGTGGCCTAAATACGGGGACACTTAAAAAGTAGGTTACACATTATTACGACAAACCAAGTACACTAGTGGCCATTAATTGCTACACCAAGAAGAAATGCAGATGATAAACGGGTATTCATTGGACAAATATAATATGCTAGAACTGACATGTGATTACATTTTCACGCAATTTCGGTGCATAAATCCTGAGAAATCAGTACCCACAACAACCACTTCCGGCCGTAATAACGGCCTTGACACGCCTGGGCATTGAGTCAAACAGAGCTTGGATGACGTGTACTGGTACAACTGCCCATGCAGCTCCAACACGATACCACAGTTCATCAAGAGTGGTGACTGGCGTATTGTGAAGAGCCAGTTGCTCGGTCACCATTGACCAGACGTTTTCAATTGGTGAGAGATCTGGAGAATGTGCTGGCCAGGGCAGCAGTCGAACATTTTCTGTATCCAGAAAGGCCCGTACAGGACCTGCAACATGCGGTCGTGCATTATCCTGCTCAAATGTAGGGTTTCGCAGGGATCGAATGAAGGGTAGAGCCACGGGTCGTTACACATCTGAAATGTAACGTCCACTGTTCAAAGTGCCGTCAATGTGAACAACAGGTGACCGAGACGTGTAACCAATGGCACCCCATACCATCACGCCGGGTGATACGCCAGTATGGCGATGACGAATACACGCTTCCAATGTGCGTTCACCGCGATGTCGCCAAACACGGACGCGACCATCATGATGCTGTAAACAGAACCTGGATTCATCCGAAAAAATGACGTTTTCCATTCGTTCACCCAGGTTCGTCGTTGAGTACACCATCGCAGGCGCTCCTGTCTGTGAAGAAGCGTCAAGAGTAGCCGCAGCCATGGTCTCCGAGCTGATAGTCCATGCTGCTGCAAACGTCGGCGAACTGTTCGTGCAGATGGTTGTTGTCTTGCAAACGTCCCCATCTGTTGACTCGGGGATCGAGACGTGGCTGCACGATACGTTACAGCCATGCGGATAAGGTGCCTGTCATCTCGACTGCTAGTGATACGAGGCCATTGGGATCCAGCACGGCGTTCCGTATTACCCTCCTCAACCCACCGATTCCATAGTCTGCTAACAGTCATTGGATCTCGACCAACGCGAGCAGCAAAGTAGCGATACGATAAACCACAATCGTGATAGGCTACAATCCGTCATTTATCAAACTCGGAAACGTCATGGTACGCATTTATCCTCCTTACATGAGGAATCACAACAAGGTTTCACCAGGCAACGCCGGTCAACTGCTGTTTGTGTATGAGAAATCGGTCGGAAACTTTCCTCATGTCAGCACGTTGTAGGTGTCGCCACCGGCGCCAACCTTGTGTGAATGCTCTGAAAAGCTAATCATTTCCATATCAGAGCATCTTCTTCCTGTTGGTTAAATTATGCGTCTGTAGCACGTCTTCTTCATGGTGTAGCAATTTTAATGGCAAGTAGTCTAACTTTTATTGAATACTGCGCTACACATATAGATGGCAGTATTTTTCAACATAGTCGCCTCGTCTCTATAAATAACGGTTGGAACGTTCTACTAAGCGCTCAGTTCTTTGTCGATATAAGTCGGTTCGTTTGGTCATGGAGTGATTAGAGAACCGCTATATGAACATCTTCGTTGTTTGCAAAATATCTTTCCTTCCCAAATGGTCTTTCAGCTTTCCGGAAAGATCGATTTTGCACGGTGCCAGATCTACACTTTGTGATAAGCATTACCCACGTCTATGCGCCTTTGGTCAGACTGTTTGCACCATTTCACTACGTCTGGAAGCGCCGTTGAATTTACACATGGATCATTGTGGACTGATACTTTTAAACGATTTTCATTAAACGCCGAAGGTCTTCCTGAACGCGGAGTGTCACTAATGTCAAAACGATTCTCCTTAAAACTAAAAAACCATTTTCTTGCCGTGCTCTATCCAGTGGACTTATCCCCATACATGGCGCGAATTTTTCAGGTTGCTTCCGCTGCTATCACTCCTTTATTGAATCCAAAAGGAAGAATACTTCGGAAATGTCCGATTCATCCACTTGGAACTCCATTTTCTAGCGTCCACAGCTGCACTCACTATCTCCAAATGACAATATGTACTCTCAAACAGCAATAGCAACCTACAAATGAAGAATGACAATCGATAAATAAACCAAAAACAACCGAAATACCAACACGAAAAAAACAATGCTTCGAACTTATGCATCAGCTTAATAAAAGATAGGATTATGCTGCCGTGCACACACCACAGTGATCTGTATGTTATAACTGTCCGAAAAACACTATAAATCACAATTTTTCTATATTTTCAATAAATGGTTCAAGCCAATATACGCCCTCTTCAGATCAAAAAACTCGTCGCAGCAACTGTTGCACGTCTTCAGCTCAGTTACTGTGACGAGGATTTAGACTTGAAGAGAGGCTCTACTGATTGAAATCAGTTAACGAAAATATAATAACATTGTGATCTACACTGCGATTGTCAGAAAAAGTAACTGTTATTAAAAGTTTAAATATTGCTCTTGAGTTTTGTGTTTTCTTTGACAGCGTGACAACTTTCTGAACTGCCCTCTTACTACTTATACAGAGGCTTGTAGGTTGAAATAAGACCCACATTTGAGATGTTTACATTCAGTGAGTGTTTTCTTCTATACTACACTTCAAAGTAACACAGGTACAAGCCACTATTTTTCAACGTAATCACCAAGTCTCTGTAAACAACAGCCGGAACGTTCTACCAATCGCCGGGCGGGGTGGCCGAGCGGTTCTAGGCGCTACAGTCTGGAACAGCGCGACCGCTACGATCGCAGGTTCGAATCCTGCCTCGGGCATGGCTGTGAGTGATGTCCTTAGGTTAGTTAGGTTTAAGTAGGTCTAAGTTCTAGTGGACTGATGACCTCAGAAGTGACGTACCATAGTGCTCAGAGCCATTTGAACCATTTGTTCTACCAATCTTTCAGTTCTTCGACGGCAGTGATCCATTCCTTCGTCACGAAACCATTCGAGAACTGCTATGTGGACGTTCATCGCTGGAAAACAGCTCTGCCCCGCAGATGCTCGTTCGGCTTGCTAAAAGGTTGAAAAATGTGTAGTCTAAGATCCGGCCTTCCCGATCAGCCTCACTCACGTCCATGTCCCCCTCATCAAATTGTTCACCACTTCACAATCGCTGGACGTGACAATGCATTTGGTCCACACATCGCCAGAATTTCATGGTGGATATGTGTGTAGTTTACAACTTTTTCCCACTGTTGCTCTTACTTCAACTTTGGAGTACGTCTCTAGTTGCCGCCCCATTTCACTCGCGCGCTGTGAGGCACCTGTTATCCATATCCCAACAGAACTGTGTTGGCAGGAATGCAGGAACATGTACTCCCTTCTCACGATGTGCCACGCTTGTCGCGCAATGGTCACTTACTTTCTCAAATGGTTCAAATGGCTTTAAGCACTATGGGACGTAACGTCTGAGGTCATCAGTCCCCTAGACTTAGAACTACTTAAACCTAACTAACCTAAGGACATCACACACATCCATGCCCGAGGCAGGATTCGAACCTGCGACCGTAGCAGCCATGTGGTTCCAGACTGAAGCGCCTAGAACCGCTCGGCCACCGCGGCCTTCCCTAGATTTTGCCTCTTTTGAAGTGAGACAAGACTTTGATTACACCGGCGGCTCAGTGAGTCGTTCAAACCGCAGTGTTCCGAAGGTGTAGTTCAGGCCGGAGGTGGTTCTGCGATGTTAAGGGGGTGTTTTTCGTACCATAACTTGGATGCACTCATTCAGTTTACCTTGAACGTGAACCAGGATGCTTGGTTCAAAATTCTCGGTGGCCAAGTGTTCCCTTTATTCTAACCCGTCTTGATGAGTATGCTGTGGAAAATGCCGTCTTCCAAGCCATGTTTACAGGAGTGCACACGTACGTTCCTGGTCTGATGAACGCACTGGACACCTTAATCGCCCGATCTTACTCAAACAGCAACATCTGGGACTGTTGGGAACAAATGGCTCTGAACACTATGGGACTTAACTGGTTCAAATGGTTCTGAGAACTACAGGACTTAACTTCTGTGGTCATGAGTCCCCTAGAACTTAGAACTACTTAAACCTAACTAACCTAAGGACATCACACACATCCATGCCCGAGGCAGGATTCGAACCTGCGACCGCAGCGGTTTCGCGGTTCCAGGCTGTAGTGCCTAGAACCGTTTGGCCACTTCGGCCGGCTGGGACTAAACTGCTGATGTCATCAGTCCCCTAGAACTTAGAACTGCTTAAACTTAACTAACCTAAGGACATCACACACATCCATGCGCGAGGCAGGATTCGAACCTGCGACCGTAGCGGTCGCGCTTTTCCAGACTGTAGCGCCTAGAACCGCTTGGCCACTTTGGACGGCCTGTTGGGAACAACTGGTGAAACGAATCAATCAGTATCCCCGCAATCTGGTAGCTCTACGTGATCTAATCAATCAGTGGCTTCAGCTCGTGTTACAATAGATCTGGGATACCAATTTTTATCCGGTGTGCTTATACACCATGATCATACGAAATTCCGTGTCGCATCCTTACGGCACGTCTAACACTAGTCTCCTCAAGGGCATTAGCACTATGGATTGTACCTTTAAAGAAGTGCTTGAGAAAACCACGTACGGACACTGCCTGGTAAAAACAGGAAACCATCCAGAAGCGTAGAAAGAAACGAAATGCACCTTCATGGATTTAGAGCGTATGTGATGTTATTTCAGTGATTCCAAAATCGAGTGAAATTAGCAAACGGGTTGGTAGTATAAGCCTGCTTGTCAGTATGACTTTGCACCACCTCTGTCCTGGATGCTTGCACTGAGTTGGTTGGGAAGAGTCTCATAAACCTAATGTAACCTCTTCTAAGTCAAGCTGGTCCACAACTGCTGTAACTGGTTCTTGATATCCTAAATGGTGAGTGTTCATCGGAGGTGAGGGTATCATCTGGAGTGGTCCAGGGAAGTGTGGTAGTTCCGCTGTTGTTTTCTATCTACATAAATGATCTTTTGGATAGGGTGGATAGCAATGTGCGGCTGTTTGCTGATGATGCTGTGGTGTACGGGAAGGCGTCGTCGTTGAGTGACTGTAGGGGGATACAAGATGACTTGAACAGGATTTGTCATTGGTGTAAAGAATGGCAGCTAACTCTAAATATAGATAAATGTAAATTAATGCAGATGAACAGGAAAAAGAATCCCGTAATGTTTGAATACTCCATTAGTAGTGTAGCGCTTGACACAGTCACGTCGATTAAATATTTGGGCGTAACATTGCAGAGCGATATGAAGTGGAACAAGCATGTAATGGCAGTTGTGAGGAAGGCGGATAGTCGTCTTCGGTTCATTGGTAGAATTTTGGGAAGATGTGGCTCATCAGTAAAGGAGACCGCTGATAAAACACTAGTACGACCTATTCTTGAGTACTGCTCGAGCGTTGGGGATCCCTATCAGGTCGGATTGAGGCAGGACATAGAAGCAATTCAGAGGCGGGCTGCTATATTTGTTACTAGTAGGTCTGATCATCACGCGAGTGTTACTGAAATGCTTCAGGAACTCGGGTGGGAGTCTCTGGAGGAAAGGAGGCGTACTTTTCGTGAATCGCTACTGAGGAAATTTAGAGAACCAGCATTTGAGGCTGACCGCAGTACAATTTTACTGCCGCCAAGTTATATTTCGCGGAAAGACCACAAAGATAAGATAAGAGACATTAGGGCTCGTACAGAGGCATATAGGCAATCATTTTTCCCTTGTTCTGTTTGGGAGTGGAACAGGAAGACAAGATGCTAGTTGTGGTACGAGGTACCATCCGCCACGCACTGTATGGTGGACTGCGGAGAATGTATGTAGATGTAGAATACAGGCACTGAGATGGAGTTGACGTCCGAACTAGTCCCACACGTGGGCTGCAGAGGACATATGTTCGGATGTTGCTGGGCATGGGAGTACTTCAACATCACAATCTCACAGAGAGCTGGTAGAGACACGCGTCGTGTTTGGACGTGCATTGTCCTGTTGAAAAATTGTACCATGATACTTTCGCACGAGTGGCAATACAAGAGAACGCACTGTGTACGTGACGTAGCGTTGTGCTGTCACAGTTCGCTCAGTCACTACCATCTGTTACCTGAAGTCTTATCCGATAGCTCCCCATATCATGACGTCAGGAGTAACACCACTGTGGTTCTCCGAAGCATTAAAAGAATGGGTCTTCTACCCGGAGCACCGCCATATTAGCCGAGGATGGTCATCCGGGGTAGTGCAGAATCGCGATTTGTCTCTGGACACAGTGCGACGCCAGTCAGCAGCGCTCCGTGCTTTCCGTTCACGGCACCACTTCAAACGCAGACGTTTGTTTGTAGTGTTAACGGCAATCGTCGCGTGTTACAGTAATTCCTTAGTCTGGCCGATGTTAGTCTTTGACTAATGTTGCTTGATCCCAGAATGTCACAGGGAGTCTACTACTTGTTAGGCTCAAATGTGAAGGGATTACGATGTTCGTGGTGCACAATATGACGATCTTCCCTTGCGGTGGTCGGATGTGGCCGACGGGAAACTTGACGAGTTTACTCGCCATCACGTTCCCATGTGGTCCAACATCGGGCCACTGTCACATTCGAATGCCTCAGGGATTTGGATATTGCGCGATGGACTCCCACAGTGTGGCCCCTCTCAAATTCTGTGGGGTGGTTATAACGCTGTCTCATGCAAGCAGGCGGCATCTTCGTGCCCCTCACTGTGATCACGCTATGCTGATCACGCACCTTATATACCCCACTAGGCCTGGTGACAACAGTGAACAAGAACAACTCCAATGCACTACGGTGGCCGTTTACCTGTCATACTCGCCAGTGGTGAGTAGGTATATGATGCTACATTGACATACAAACATGACTTCTGAGTGCTTCACTGTTTTGGTCATGCAGTTTATAAAGGGCGATTTTTTCCACCGTGTACAAACTCTAGGGATTGATCGATGAGAGGATGCGGAACAAAAAAGGTCTAATGAACTTATGTCCGGAAATGCATGATTTCCACACTAGAGACCATTTATTCAATCATACATTGTTACAGAGGCTGCGGTCTAATATGCGCAGTACCATACAGCCGCAGTTACAGTATGTGCTGAAAATGGTTTCCATGTGCCTCAACGATGCGTTTTTTATTTTATTTATTTATTTATTTATTTATTATCATCCCAATGATCACATTTGTGATATAGGATTTGTCAGGGTACATTTTAACAACTATATAATATCTTTACAAAATTTGTATCTGTGCTGAATTCATACTAATCTATCTTATGTTTAATACAATATACAACTAATAAGTGTTTTATAACATAATTTATTATGCACTGATTTAATTTCATTTGTCACATTAACTTAAACATATATTTTATACAGTTGCGCAGAGATATTGACTTATGCTGTAATAGCATTTGTCAAGCATGTGGTTCTTTAGAACAGTTTTAAATTTATCCTCATTTTCCAGCTCTTTGATATGTTTTGGAAGTGCATTAAAAAGTTTGATGCCTTGATTACATACATGTTTCTGGCTTCGGGTCCTTGTTACAGCTTGTATGTGGAGATCTTTACATTGCCGTGTATCGTAATTATGGAAGTCTGTATTGGTTTTCATTTTGTCCTGATTTCTTTTGATCACCAACAGACATTTCAGAATGTATAATGATGGAATTGTTAAAATTTTCAATGCTTTAAAAAGGGGCCTACAATGTGTTTGAGGTGGGCTGTGGGTCATTATCCGAATAGCACGTTTTTGCAATTTGAAAATCTCATTTAGACGACAATTTGTTTTTCCCCAGAATACTATCCCATAGGATGCAATGGACTGTAAATAGCCAAAATATACTAATCTGGTACAGTCATTACTACATACTCTTGAAATTATTCTAAGCACAAAACATGCTGAATTTAGTTTTAGTGCTAAGTTCACCACAAGGTCCTTCCAATTAATCTTCTCATCAATGTGCATACCCAGGAATTTTGCACACTGTACTCTTTCAAGTTGTTTGCCCTCCATGGTGGGATTCAGGTCGTCCTGTTCACTTATTTTTCCATATTGCACATAATTGGTTTTTTTTTTGCATTCAGTGTTAGCTTGTTAGCACTAAACCATTTTTGTATATCTTGTAGGACATGGTCCACAGTACTGTGCAATGACTGCTTCATATCACTAACTATTAAACTAGTATCATCAGCAAATAACATGATTCTAGCTTTTCTCTCTGACACCTGAATATCATTAATGTAAATGAGGAACAGCAAGGGGCCTAATACACTTCCTTGAGGTACTCCTACTGTGACCTCCCTTGGATCTGATCTTAGTTTAATTTTTTGATTAATATTTGGTGCTGTAATTTCAACCACCTGCATCCTCTTTTCCAGATAAGACTCAAACCACTTTTTTACCGGTCCTCTGATACCTATAGCTTCAAGCTTTTTCAAAAGTATGCTGTGGTCAACAGTGTCAAAGGCTTTTGACAAATCTAGATTTATCCCAACTACACTATTTCCCTCTTCCAATTTAGTGATTATTTCTTTTGTGTATTCTAGTACAGCTGTTTCAGTACTTCTCCCAGCTTGAAATCCATGCTGATTACTGTTTATCAGATTGTGCATATTAAGATAATGTGTGACTCTATATTTCATTAGTATCTCTAAAACTTTAGAGAAAGTTGGGAGGAGTGAGACAGGTCTGTAGTTTTCTATTTTAAGTTTATCACCCTTTTTCAACAGGGGAATGACTTTAGAAATTTTCAGTTTTTTTGGAAACACTCCCTCAGCCATTGACAAGTTTGCTATGTGCGTCAATGGTTTCGCTATCTGATTAGCTGTTTTCTTTACTAATATTATTGGCACCTCATCTACTCCAGCTGACATCTTGGACTTCAGACTTTTAATCACTTTTAAAACTTCTTTTTCGTTTGTTGGAACTGCCATCATACTGCTGGCTGCCTTGGGTGCTTCCATCTTAATCTGCTCCCCAAGATTCCTGCTTAATGTCTGGGGTACATTTAAAAAGTAATTATTTATATAATTAGGCATGGCATATTTACCTACCATTTTATTCTCCTCATCTTTTAGAATAATTTCCTTGTCTTTAGTATGTACCCCGGTTTCTTTTATCTCACAATTTCCCATGCTATTTTAGTTTTATTTCTGGACTGTTTTATTTCCATATTATTACTTAATAACTTTGCATTTGCAATTACTCTGCAGTATATTTTCCTATACCTCTTTACATATTCTATAAAATCAATATTTGTACGCACCGTAGCATGTTCTGTCTCACACGTTCACATCGGCCAGGTTGCATCCGAACAGTGTCAAAGGCAGCATGAATACGCTGCTCCAGTGTCTTCACGTCTGGAATTGGCTCTGCATATACGATGCTTTTGAGATGGCTCCGTAACCTGAAGTCGCACGGGTTGAGATCGATGAACGAGCAGGCCACGCAACTGGACCGCCTCGTCCGATCCATCGAGCAGGGAAGACACGATTGAGATGCGCTGGAGCACTATCATGTAGCAGCCACATAGCCCTTCGAATCATCAGTGACACTTCTTCCAGCAGGGGAGGCAAAGTCACCGGCAAGAAATGCCGATAGTTCCGGCCTGTTAGTTGACGTGGAAGGAAGACAGGTCCCAAAAGACGGTCGCCAATTATCCCGGCCCACACATTCCTGCTGCACCGATGCTAGTGATTCGCTGTCACCATACCGTGGCGGTTCTGCATACCATACTATCCCACAGATAAGTTATGAAAGTTGAAGATACCATTCCGTGTAAAAGTGGCCTCATCGGTGAATACGATGGATGACACAAATCTCGGAATCGTGGTTGCCTGGTGAATAAGCCAGTGACAAAACTGCTCACGATGTTCAAAGTCTGTCACTAGTAAGCCCTGCACACGCTGTAAGTGATGATGGTAGTAATAATTGTCATGGAGAATGTTCCACATGGTCGTCTGGCTTATGTTGTACTGGCGGGCCAACTGCCCGGTACTGAGACGGCGGTAGCCTTCCACACTGTTAATCACATGGTGTCCGAACATGTCGAGTACGTCCATCCTGATGTCTTGCTCCCTGACACGACCTTGTCGCAGGAAAACGGCGAAACACTCTTGCAAACATCGAACACTGTGGCTGATGTCGACGAGGATAGATCTTCTGATACAACCTAGCTGCACGCCGCCCGTCGCCATTTGCCTTTCCGTAAGCAAGCAACACGTGGGCAAGCTCTCGATTCGAATACGGAATCATTATGTAAAATACTGTATTACATCCACTACAAGGTGAGTCAGCAAGAGAAGTGAATCGGACAAAACACTACAAGTTACTATGGCAGGAGAGGGCGCTACAGCATAATGTACGAGGAACAGTTCCACTCTCTAGAGATAACCATGCATACTGTGACTGTGGCTGCATGGTACACGGCGTATTACACGACTGGCCATTAAAATTGCTACACCAAGAAGAAATGCGGATAATAAACGGGTATTCATTGGACAAATATATTATACTAGAACTGACATGTCATTACATTTTCACGCAATTTGGGTGCATAGATCCTAAGAAATCAGTACCCAGAACAACCACCTCTGGCCGTAATAACGGCCTTGATACGCCTGGGCATTGAGTTAAACAGAGCTCGGATGGCGTGTACAGGTACAGCTGCGCATGCAGCTTCAAAACGAACCACAGTTCATCAAGAGTAGTGACTAGCGTATTGTGACGAGCCAGTTGCTCGGCCACCATTGACCAGACGTTTTCAATTAGTGAGGGATCTGGAGAATGTGCTGGACAGGGCAGCAGTCCAACATTTTCTGTATCCAGAAACGCCCGTACAGGACCTGCAACATGCGGTCGTGCATTATCCTGCTGAAATGTAGGGTTTTGAACGAGACGTGTAACCAGTGACACCCCATACCGTCACGCCGGGTGATACGCCATTAGGGCGATGACGAATACGCGCATCCAATGTGCATTTACCGCAATGTCGCCAAACACGGAAGCGACCATTACGATGCTGTAAACAGAAGCTGGATTCATCCGAAAAAATGACGTTTTGCCATTCGTGCACCTAGGTTCGTCGTTGAGCATATCATCGCAGGCGCTCCTGTCTGTGATGCAGCGTCAAGGGTAACCGCAGCCACGGTCTCCGAGCTGATAGTCCATGATGCTGCAAACGTCGGCGAACTGCTCGTGCAGATGGTTGTCGTCTTGCAAACGTCCCCATCTGTTGACTCAGGGCTCAAGACGTGACTGCACGATCCGTTACAGCCATGCGGATAAGATGCCTGTCATCTCGACTGCAAGTGATACGAGGCCGTTGGGATCCAGCACGGCATTCGGTATTACCCTCCTGAACCCACCGATTCCATATTCTGCAAACAGTCATTGGATATCGACTAACGCGAGCAGCAATGTCGCGATACGATAAACCGCAATCGTGATAGGCTACAATCCGACCTTTATCAAAGTTGGAAACGTGATGGTCCGCATTCCTCCTCCTTACACGAGGCATCACAACAACGTTTCACCAGGCAACGCCGGTCAACTGCTGTTTGTGTATGAGAAATAGGTTGGAAACTTTCCTCGTGTCAGCACATTGTAGATGTCGCCACCGGTGCCAACCTTGTGTGAATGCTTGGAAAAGCTAATCATTTGCATATCACAGCCTCTTCTTCCTGTTGGTTAAATTTCGCGTCTGTATCACGTCATGTTTGTGGTGTAACAATTTTAATGGCCAGTAATGTAGCCGCAGTCTCTGTAACAAAGTATGATCGAATAAATGGTCTCTAGCATGGAAACCATGCATTTCCGGACATAAGTTCAGTACACCTTTTATATTCTGAGTCCTCTCATCGATCAGTCCCTAGAGTTTTTACATGGAGGAAAAAATCACCCTGTATAGTGCCGTCAAGAATGCGTACGAGGCAAAAACACGGTCATGTGCGTTTGTACATAACTTTAGCCGCGGGGAATAGGCACAGCTGGAGTGTGGGGGTTGGGCAGCTGCAGGTTGCGTCATCATTCAGCCGAGGAACCAGTCTGGGGCGCGTACGGCACGACAGGGTCGGCTCCGGTGGCGGCGGCCTTTCACCGCGCACGAGGCGAGCCGTAAGCTGTGGGACAGGGCGTGCCGGCTGCCCTAACTGTGCCAGCGGTCGCCGTCCGCGCCACAATCATATGCAGCGCTACTGTAGGTCACTCGACAGCGCTGTGGTTTCCGACAAATTACATCACTGTCTTTGCACATTGTCCTTAATCGATTTCACGTGACTAACGAATAGTCCTTCTTCTTCAAGTTCCCAATCCCAAGAAAGATACACTACTGGCCATTAAAATTACTACACCTCGAAGACGACGTGCTACAGACGCGAAATTTAACAGACAGGAAGAAGATGCTGTGATGTGCAAATGATTAGATTTTCCGAGCATTCACACAAATTTTGCGCCGGTGGCGACACCTACAATGTGCTGACATGAGGAAAGTTTCCAACCGATTTCTCATACACAAACGGCAGTTGACCGGCGTTGCCTGGTGAAACGTTGTTGTCATGCCTCGTGTAAGGACGAGAAATGCGTATCATCACGTTCCCGACTTTGATAAAGGTCGGATTATAGCCTATCGCGATTGCGGTTTATAGTATCGCGATATTGGTGCTCGCCTTGGTTGAGATCCAAAGACTGTTAGCAAAATATGGAATAGCTCGGTTCAGGAGGGTGATACGGAACGCCGTGCTGGATCCCAACGGCCTCGTAATCGCTAGCAGTCGACATGACAGGCATTTTATCCGCATGGCTGTAACGGATCATGCAGCCACGCCTCGACCCCTGAGGCAACAGATGGGGACGTTTGCAAGACAACAACCATTTGCGCGAACAGTTCGACGACGTTTGTGGCATCATGGACTATCAGCTCGGAGATCATGGCTGCGGTTACCCTTGACGCTGCATCACAGAAAGAAGCGCCTGCAATGGTGTACTCAACGACGAACCTGGGTGCACGAATGGCAATACCCAATTTTTTCGGATGAATCCACGTTCTGTTTACAGCATCATGATGGTCGCATCCGTGTTTGGCGACATCGCGGAGAACGCTCATTGGAAGCTTGTATTCGTCATCGCCATACTGGCGTATCGCCCGGCGTGATTGTATGGGGTAGCATTGGTTACTCGTGTCGGTCACCTCTTGTTCGCATTGACGACACTTTGAACACTGGGCTTTACATTTCAGATGTGTTATGACCCGTGGCTCTACCCTTCATTCGATCCCTGCGAAACTCTACATTTCAGCAGGATAATGCACGACCGCATGTTGCAAGTCCTGTACGGGCCTTTCTGGGTACAGAAAATGTTCGACTGATGCTCCGGCCAGCACATTCTCCAGATCTCTCACCCACTGAAAATGTCTGGTCAATGGTGGCCGAGCAACTGGCTCGTCACAATACGCCAGTCACTACTCTTCATGAACTGTGGTATCGTGTTGAAGCTGCTTGGACAGCTGTACCTGTACACCCCATCCAAGCTCTGTTTGACTCAATGCCCAGGCGCATCAAGGCCGTTATTACGGCCAGAGGTGGTTGTTTCGGGTACTAATTTCTCAGGATCTATGCACCCAAATTGCGTGAAAATGTAATCACATGCTAGTTCTAGTATAATATATTTGTCCAATGAATACCCATTTATCATCTGCATTTCTTCTTGGTGTAGCAATTTTAATGGCCAGTAGTGTGTGTTGTCATCGACGGTGGGTGTTCATCAGAGACAAGGGTATCATCGGCATTGCCCCAGGGAAGTGTTTCAGAACCACTACTGTTCTCTGTATACTTAAATGATTTTGCGGACAGGGTGGGCAGCAATCTGATGTACGGTAGGGTGTCGAAGTTGAGTGACTTAGACAAAATTTCCAGTTGATGTGATGAATGGCAGCTAGCCCTAAATGTGGAAAAATGTAAGTCAATGTGTATGTGTAGGAAGATCAAACCTGTAATGTTCGGATACAACATTACGTGTGTCCTGCTTGACACAGTGAAGTCGTTTAAATATCTGGGCGTAGCGTTGCAAAGCGATATGAGATGGAACGAGCGTGTGAGAACTGTGGTAGGGAGGCGAATGGTTGACTTCGGTTTATTGGAGCACGAAGATAAGATGCGAGAAATTAGGGCTCATACGGAGGCATACAGATAATCTTTTTCCCCTCGCTCTGTTTGCGAGTGGAACAGGAATGGAAATGACAAGTAGTGGTACAGAGTACCCTCAGCCACGCACCGTACGGTGGCTTGCGGAGTATCGGTGTAGATGCAGATGTCGAAAGAAGATCTTCACGAAGTGTCGTCTTCAGATAGCATACGTTGATGAGTACCTATCCGCAACTCCAAGTATCCAACATTTACGAGCATCTGATCCTATTAGACAGTCACAAGTACATTAACATTTACAAACCAAATAGTTATTACAGAGATCCAGTGAAAGAATGTAAGGAGCAGCTTCGATGATCTCATCCATCTCCAACTGTAGAGAGAAGCAGTTTTCCCTATCGCATATATTAAAATCATTTTACGCCAGGTGCCACGAAGAAGACGATTCAAGCACATTTCCATAGCCGACTTTCCGACTATCAAGAAACCTTACTGGGGTGAAAATTGCCACTCCGATCTCCAGAGAGCCACATGACTGAAAGTGCCGACTAAAGGCTTATGCAGGCTCTCTGCGTCTACATCTACATCTACATCTAATAATCTGAAAGCCATCTTACGGTGTGTGGCGAAGGGTATTTGGTGTACTACTGTCAGTTCCCCGTTTTTCTGTTCCAGAATCACACTTGGCCACAATATCGTAAACAGTTGATCTCGGATACCCGAAGAATCGAACTACACTCCTGGAAATTGAAATAAGAACACCGTGAATTCATTGTCCCAGGAAGGGGAAACTTTATTGACACATTCCTGGGGTCAGATACATCACATGATCACACTGACAGAACCACAGGCACATAGACACAGGCAACAGAGCATGCACAATGTCGGCACTAGTACAGTGTATATCCACCTTTCGCAGCAATGCAGGCTGCTATTCTCCCATGGAGACGATCGTAGAGATGCTGGATGTAGTCCTGTGGAACGGCTTGCCATGCCATTTCCACCTGGCGCCTCAGTTGGACCAGCGTTCGTGCTGGACGTGCAGACCGCGTGAGACGACGCTTCATCCAGTCCCAAACATGCTCAATGGGGGACAGATCCGGAGATCTTGCTGGCCAGGGTAGTTGACTTACACCTTCTAGAGCACGTTGGGTGGCACGGGATACATGCGGACGTGCATTGTCCTGTTGGAACAGCAAGTTCCCTTGCCGGTCTAGGAATGGTAGAACGATGGGTTCGATGACGGTTTGGATGTACCGTGCACTATTCAGTGTCCCCTCGACGATCACCAGTGGTGTACGGCCAGTGTAGGAGATCGCTCCCCACACCATGATGCCGGGTGTTGGCCCTGTGTGCCTCGGTCGTATGCAGTCCTGATTGTGGCGCTCACCTGCACGGTGCCAAACACGCATACGACCATCATTGGCACCAAGGCAGAAGCGACTCTCATCGCTGATGACGACACGTCTCCATTCGTCCCTCCATTCACGCCTGTCGCGACACCACTGGAGGCGGGCTGCACGATGTTGGGGCGTGAGCGGAAGACTGCCTAACGATGTGCGGGACCGTAGCCCAGCTTCATGGAGACGGTTGCGAATGGTCCTCGCCGATACCCCAGGAGCAACAGTGTCCCTAATTTGCTGGGAAGTGGCGGTGCGGTCCCCTACGGCACTGCGTAGGATCCTACGGTCTTGGCGTGCATCCGTGCGTCGCTGCGGTCCGGTCCCAGGTCGACGGGCACGTGCACCTTCCGCCGACCACTGGCGACAACATCGATGTACTGTGGAGACCTCACGCCCCACGTGTTGAGCAATTCGGCGGTACGTCCACCCGGCCTCCCGCATGCCCACTATACGCCCTCGCTCAAAGTCCGTCAACTGCACATACGGTTCACGTCCACGCTGTCGCGGCATGCTACCAGTGTTAAAGACTGCGATGGAGCTCCGTATGCCACGGCAAACTGGCTGACACTGACGGCGGCGGTGCACAAATGCTGCGCAGCTAGCGCCATTCGACGGCCAACACCGCGGTTCCTGGTGTGTCCGCTGTGCCGTGCGTGTGATCATTGCTTGTACAGCCCTCTCGCAGTGTCCGGAGCAAGTATGGCGGGTCTGACACACCGGTGTCAATGTGTTCTTTTTTCCATTTCCAGGAGTGTAGTTCAGTGGGCGAACGTCCAGCGCGAAGACTTTCGATAATCGCTGCTCTTCGGTTCTACTCCGCACTTGTCCGTAACATCTCGCCCATTTTGAGGTTCTGACTGTTTACTAGATGCATATGGCTTTCAAGAACGCCTATCACGACCTCCGGCGGAACTACGATATGGCGGAAAATTCAGATTGAAATTTGTCCGGATTTGGGAGCCGCACCCTGTATACAGCTGATGGTAGTCCACATCCGCAATTGCGAATACATTTCACGTATTTCGTAACAGTTGTAGTCGCCGCAGCGCCTGTTCCTTCGGACATTCGTGCATGTCCGAAGTAGCTTTCATCGTAGTTCGGTACAACACAGGCACTGCAGTATCGTAAAAAGTTATCTTTTCTCTTCTTACGTACCGTGACTTATCCTTAGTTATCCTGCCTTATCAATTATTTCTACGTCTTCATCTACATCCATACTCCGCAAGAAACCTGACGGTGTGTGGCGGAGGGTACTTTGAGTACCTCTATCGGCTCTCCCTTCTATTCCAGTCTCGTATTGTTCGTGGAAAGAAAGATTGTCGGTATGCCTCTGTGTGGGCTCTAGTCTCTCTGATTTTATCCTCATGATCTCATCGCAAGATATACGTAGGAGGGAGCAATGTTCTCGAAACTTCAACAAAAGCCCGTACCGAGCTACTGAGCGTCTCTCCTGCAGAGTCTTCCACTGGAGTTTATCTATCATGTCCGTAACGCTTTCGCGATTACTAAATGATCCTGTAACGAAGCGCGCTGCTCTCCGTTGGATCTTCTCTACCTCTTCTATTAACCCTGTCTGGTACGGATCCCACACTGCTGAGCAGTATTCATGCAGTGGGCGAACAAGCGTACTGTAACCTACTTCCTTTGTTTTCGGATTGCATTTCCTTAGGATCCTTCCAATGAACCTCAGTCTGGCATCTGCTTTACCGACGATCAACTTTATATGATCATTCCATTTTAAATCACTCCTAATGCGTACTCCCAGATAATATACTGCTTCCAGTTGCTGACCTGCTATATTGTAGCTAAATGATAAGGGATCTTTCTTTCTGTATATTCGCAGCACATTACACTTGTCTACATTGAGATTCAATTGCCATTCCCTGCACCATGCGTCAATTCGCTGCAGATCCTCCTGCATTTCAGTACAATTTTCCATTGTTACAACCTCTCGATATACCACAGCATCATCCGCAAAAAGCCTCAGTGAACTTCCGATGTCATCCGCAAGGTCATTTACGTATATTGTGAATAGCAACGGTCCTACGACACTCCCCTGCGGCACACCTGAAATCACTCTTACTTCGGAAGACTTCTCTCCATTGAGAATGACATGCTGCGTTCTGTTATCTAGGAACTCTTCAATCCAATCACACTATTGGTCTGATAGTCCATATGCTCTTAATTTGTTCATTAAACGACTGTGAGGAACGGTATCGAACGCCTTGCGAAAGTCAAGAAACACGGCATCTACCTGGGAACCCGTGTCTATGGCCCTCTGAGTCTCGTGGTAATTACGTTAAGACACTCATTTCCGCAGTAAGTTTCCAGTGTATCAGTGCGCAAACCGTGTCGGCCATGCTGCTTTGCCGGCAAGGTATCAGTGTCCGGAAAGAACCGTGATAGCGTACGATAAGTTATATGGACGTTTGTCTTCTGTCGACAGGCGTACCACGTGTGCCACGACGGACGTGAAGGGGAGCAGGGGGCGGCGTTCCTCTGTACCAACGGCACGCTCTTCAACCAGAAGGAGTTCGCCTGTGACTGGTGGTACAACGTCGACTGCGCCTCCGCTCCTTCCTTCTACAGGTAACTTCTACCTCTGACTAAGGCATGCAGCTCAGTCTACATAAACACATATTTATTGATTGTGCAGAACAAGAAAGCAGCTGGTCTGTCCCTAGCAAGCCTCTTCACCTCCGCATGACTACTGCAACTTACATCTACACTCCTGGAAATTGAAATAAGAACACCGTGAATTCATTGTCCCAGGAAGGGGAAACTTTATTGACACATTCCTGGGGTCAGATACATCACATGATCACACTGACAGAACCACAGGCACATAGACACAGGCAACAGAGCATGCACAATGTCGGCACTAGTACAGTGTATATCCACCTTTCGCAGCAATGCAGGCTGCTATTCTCCCATGGAGACGATCGTAGAGATGCTGGATGTAGTCCTGTGGAACGGCTTGCCATGCCATTTCCACCTGGCGCCTCAGTTGGACCAGCGTTCGTGCTGGACGTGCAGACCGCGTGAGACGACGCTTCATCCAGTCCCAAACATGCTCAATGGGGGACAGATCCGGAGATCTTGCTGGCCAGGGTAGTTGACTTACACCTTCTAGAGCACGTTGGGTGGCACGGGATACATGCGGACGTGCATTGTCCTGTTGGAACAGCAAGTTCCCTTGCCGGTCTAGGAATGGTAGAACGATGGGTTCGATGACGGTTTGGATGTACCGTGCACTATTCAGTGTCCCCTCGACGATCACCAGTGGTGTACGGCCAGTGTAGGAGATCGCTCCCCACACCATGATGCCGGGTGTTGGCCCTGTGTGCCTCGGTCGTATGCAGTCCTGATTGTGGCGCTCACCTGCACGGCGCCAAACACGCATACGACCATCATTGGCACCAAGGCAGAAGCGACTCTCATCGCTGAAGACGACACGTCTCCATTCGTCCCTCCATTCACGCCTGTCGCGACACCACTGGAGGCGGGCTGCACGATGTTGGGGCGTGAGCGGAAGACGGCCTAACGGTGTGCGGGACCGTAGCCCAGCTTCATGGAGACGGTTGCGAATGGTCCTCGTCGATACCCCAGGAGCAACAGTGTCCCTAATTTGCTGGGAAGTGGCGGTGCGGTCCCCTACGGCACTGCGTAGGATCCTACGGTCTTGGCGTGCATCCGTGCGTCGCTGCGGTCCGGTCCCAGGTCGACGGGCACGTGCACCTTCCGCCGACCACTGGCGACAACATCGATGTACTGTGGAGACCTCACGCCCCACGTGTTGAGCAATTCGGCGGTACGTCCACCCGGCCTCCCGCATGCCCACTATACGCCCTCGCTCAAAGTCCGTCAACTGCACATACGGTTCACGTCCACGCTGTCACGGCATGCTGACAGTGTTAAAGACTGCGATGGAGCTCCGTATGCCACGGCAAACTGGCTGACACTGACGGCGGCGGTGCACAAATGCTGCGCAGCTAGCGCCATTCGACGGCCAACACCGCGGTTCCTGGTGTGTCCGCTGTGCCGTGCGTGTGATCATTGCTTGTACAGCCCTCTCGCAGTGTCCGGAGCAAGTATGGTGGGTCTGACACACCGGTGTCAATGTGTTCTTTTTTCCATTTCCAGGAGTGTATTTGATACTGCCGACTGCAGTCGAGCCTCGATCTCCCTCTACAATTTTTACTCCCAGCAGTTCCCTCCACTACCAAATTGACGGTTTCTTGTTGCCTCAGAGACTCACTACCCCTTCTTTGTTTATTCCATCTATCCATCTGATCTTCAGCATTCTCCTGTAGCACCGAGTTCTTGTCTCAACTGCATATTGGTCACCTTTCCGTTTCTTACAAGACAAAATTACAGACAAATGACAAATACACTTACAAGGGATGCCACGAGGTTGGGATCACGGACTTACTTCAGACTTTGTACACCTTTAGTAGACCATTAAAACAACATAATATGCAAGTAGTAATGTGCACTCAAATGGTTCAAATGGCTCTGAGCACTATGAGACTTAACATCTGAGGTCATCATTCCCCTGTAACTTAGAACTACTTAAACTTAACTAACCTAAGGACATCACACACATCCATGTCCGAGGCAGGATTCGAACCTGCGACCGTAGCAGTCGCGTGGTTCCGGACTGAAGCTCCTAGAACCACTCGGCCACCGCGGCCGGCTTAAGGTGCACTACTTTGGCAATTCCGAGGAAGTCGCAAGAGAATATTATGTAACTGATATATCCTTGCAAAGTAATTAGTAATGAAAGCTATAGAGGTCAAATGGTAAGTGTTACGCGTTCGCGCATCGCGAATGGGTCGTGGAGGAGGCGACCGATCGAATCCTGCCAACACTTACTTTTTAATCTATGTTTTTTTCGTCACTGGTCACGTTATTTAATTTATATATCATTTGAGAGGTAATACAGTGAAGAAAAAATGCCCCACGTGCATTTCCGTGAATTTGTAGTGAATTTCGTATGTTGCGGTATTTCACTATTTACTATTCGTAATTAAATTTTCAAGGACGAGGGACAGGCTTGGAAAGTTCAAGTCAAACATTGATAAATAATGATGCGAATGACGTCATTGACAGGTGGTAATATAGTAAGTGACAATGTGCCAGATCGCAATAGTAAGTTACAATTACTCGTCGGATGTGCTCTCGTCATCACACGTTGCAGATGGTATTTTGTCATACAGACAATGAAAAGCTAAATTGAAACTTCGTACAAACACAAGTGTTTTTTTTTCATTATATTACCTCTCAAATGTTATATAAATAAAATAATATGACCAGACATGAAAAAATAGATTAAAAACTAAGTTTAAATGGTGGTCGAACCATCGCCACATACACATTCGCCTTACAGGGTTCGAACGCTAATAACTTTTTTTTTATTTAAGTGTGGGAAAGTGTTTGGTGTATAGGTTGAATAGTGATAACAACAAGGGAGGGGCGAGGATGAATGGAGAGGGATAGGGAGAGAGGAGCCCTGATGTGGATGCAATAGGTGAGGAAAAGTTAAAGTTTGTAGCGCACCACTTGACCACAATGAAGTCGAATGTCCAGCATCTAGGCACAGACACATACACCACATAACAGACTCGTAGAACTTCTTTTACGATTTTCTCGAAAAATCGCACCTTGCTAGTTGCACATTACGTTGTTTTAATGGCTGCTAAAGCTGTGCAAAGTGTTAAGTAATTCTGTGATCATAAGGTTGTGGCCTCCCCTTGCGAGGAAAGACATCCTATCATTTCAATTTATTTCACATATTAGCAAATTTCTCTTTTTTAGAAAAGTTTTTCTTGCAATTGGCAGTCTGCTACTTGGCAGTCTCTCTACTTCGGTCATCGTCCGTTATTTTGCTGCTCAAGTAATACACGTCACCTACAAGTACCGTCTCATTTCCTGTTCTAGGTTCCCCAACATCGCCTAATTTAATTAGACTGCATTCCGTTGCCCTTGTTTTATTTTTTATGCTCATCTTACAAACTCTTGTACGATATTATCGCAATATTATATTATGTGTTATATGCAGGGTGTCCCAAGAGGAATAGTCAGTATTTAGGGATAAGACATGAACGATTATTCGGAGCAAAAATGTATAGTAAACCTGAGCTCTAAAACGCATACCTTAAGAACTACGAGAACTTACTCAGTGGAACAGACGGAGCGAGGATGAATAAGTGTTCATAGCTCTTAAGGTATGCACTTTACAGTCTATGATAACTGAAACGTTTCTGATCCATGCTACCACGCTCAGAATAAGGAAAACAAGAGACTGCAATACCGAACATAATTGAGTGCTCATACCTCTTGAAATATTCATTTTAAAGCTCCGTTCAGTAAACTTTTTTGCTTCAAATGATCGTGTCATATGTCTGAATATTCGCCATTCTTACTGGGGCACCTTGTATATATAGGGATATGTATTATCGCTAATACGTAATGGGTATTTCGTGAAGCTTGAATGGGTTGAAAGAAGAGCTTCCATACATGACGAAATAGAATAAAAGAGGCGTTTGGTATGGTCCTGAGACATTGTCTATAGTGTTGCTTCTGTTAAGGGATTAGTTTATGGTACTCATGGCCGAGAAAGGTTGAACTAACAGTTCCTGTATTTCTTTTCTGGTATTTCTTATTTAGATTTTCTTAGCTTGGGTAGGTATGGTAGACTAGCTGTTACCGCTTTTCTGCCCTCGATTTAAAGAATAATGAAAACACATAAAAATATAATTCATCGACACAAAACGATGTTTTAACATGTGATGAGAAGTTGGTGACGCGTACATTTCGGTGTCCAGTTGGGTAGTGGGGGCTCTTTTAAAAATTAATAAGTAACAGTTGGATCGTTTCTGGAATTGGAGAGGATATTGCTTTATAAATTGACACTGTTTATGTGACTGAGTAAATAATGATGGGAAGTGCGTGTGCATTAAGAAGTGGAGAGAACTTTCAACTGGACAGGAAAGAGAGGAACATAGTATTTCCTTGGGGTGGGAAGGGTACGATAGACTATCGTGGGAAGGCTAGCTACATCTCAAGGAGGATGTTATAGCGCAGGAGAGGAAAGCCATTAAAAGTATCGTGGGAAAGATTCTGAGGTGTTGGGACATGGAAGATGGGATAGTCTGGTATAGGTCGCCACAAGGCAGGGTCATCAACGAAGTAAGATGCAGTGGGGTGCTAAGGTTTGAAAAAAGTGAAGATGAACGTTTCACGTCACGGCGACGATGAGGTCATAAGCGAGAGAGCATAAACTCGGACCGGCGAAGTATAAGGAAGGAAATCGACCATGTGCTTTTCAAAGGATCTGGTATTTGCCTTAATCATTTTTGGGACACTACGATTTCGAGGGAGCGACAAAACGCTGGAATGGTGGAGCTGCATGAAACGTTTATACAGGCAAGATGGGATCGATGAGGGTCTCCCACGTGTGAATGATTGTCGTTGGATGTAGTAACCATGTTCGACTGGATACTAAGCTAGTTTTAATAGTTTTAGTAAACTGTGTGGTTTGAGTTGGATTTTTTAGTAGAAAGGAGTCCAAAGCTAGTTGTTAAACGATTGTTAGTCATAGGTAGTTTAATGTTTTAGTTCGGATTATTTTTTCCTGTAATTATTGTCTTGGTTTTTACTACGAACAGACGTTTTAAGCTTCATGTGGCTGAAAATTGTAGTGATAGCTAATAAGGAACTGAGTGCGGCGATTGAGGCGTATTACTTTGGGTGTCATATCTTCCATGAGAAATATATTGCAGTCAACATGATCGGTGTTAAGCCATAGCGCTCCTTACCATAAAACGCGTTTCTCCTACAGTACAATATTTCAAAATTACACTCGAACGGTCCGCAGCTCGTGGTCGTGCGGTAGCGTTCTCGCTTCCCACGCCCGGGTTCCCGGGTTCGATTCCCGGCGGGGTCAGGGATTTTCTCTGCCTCGTGATGACTGGGTGTTGTGTGATGTCCTTAGGTTAGTTAGGTTTAAGTAGTTCTAAGTTCTAGGGGACTGATGACCATAGATGTTAAGTCCCATAGTGCTCAGAGCCATTTGAACCCAGTTTTACACTCGAACGTGCTCTTGAACTATCAATGACATTTGTAACAACGCATCCTGAGACTCTCATAAATGGACTGGTCGACAGTAGGTTGCGTCGTTCTACAAGTAGCGTCGTTCTTCAAGTATTGTTTATCTTTGGTTACAAAGGTGGCCACATATGTCATTTGTGATTGCTGCTTGTGCTTACAGATTTTATACTGTCATCTCAATCCGCCTCCTTAGCCGAGGTCGCTGACGCACACATATGTGGTGGCACTCGACCTGGAGGTAAGCTGGTTCGAATTCTGGTGGTGGATGAAATTTTCGCTACTAGTATTTGGCCAGAGAGGGTAGGAGGGGTGCTGGCATAAAGTTCCTAATCACCAGACTTTGCCCAAGTGTCCTGTATCAAATTCCAAACTTCTTCGCAGTGTCTCCTGAAATGAGGACATGTGATGTTGGTGATGGTGATACTTTCGTCGGATGGAGACGTAAAACTCGGCACTATTCGAGAGGAGTAGACTATGTGCAAGCACTGCTTTTCACTCTTTCTCGTCTCTCATCATCATCATCATAAAACACAAACATAACATTACTCTGTACATGCAGCCATTACACTCACCCACACTCTGCAAATACACATACGACACAACTCACATATCTCAAGTGCAGGAGCCATTGTGCTCTGTCTATACGGCAAGAAAGGAAGAATGAATTGATTGTTGGTGTTAGTAACGATCATCCTCCTTTACCTCCTCTGCATTACTGTAGATGACGTGTCACTGAGCACACTTGTTACGTGCATGCAGTACACGTGGGGCACCTAGTTGTTTCCACTGCACTGTGTGGAATACGAAGGTTCTGTTATAGTTCACTAGCCTGCTGTCTTCAAGTTGATGTCCCCAGCGCAGAAAACAGCACGCAGGTCGTAGGTTCTGTATCTTGAGACTGAAACTGACTTTTAGCGAGGTTCTGTTCTGAAATAATATATCACCTCTTTGGGATGCCATTCGCGTATTTTAATATAGCCACACAAGAAGACTACATGATCTTAATGCAACACCTTCTGATACAGCAAAGTACATGATCAAACATAACGTTTACGAAAATGTATCTTTACACTATTTGTGGCACGTGTCTGTGCCTCATAACTACCGGAATGAATCTTTTAATACTGAATACTGGGATATACATCCTGCGACAGACAACATGACTGTGCATCTCGACTGCCTAATCCAGAGTGACGAACAGGAACTTAAATAAAAACTGGAAAAACATCCTACGACAGACAACATGTCTATTCTTCTCGACTGCCTAATCCAAAGTGACGAACAGCCCGACACACATCGCGCGCCATACCCGAAAAGGCGTGACCCGAACGCTTCCGAAGCGCTTCGTCTGAAATGTCGTCAGTCTTTTTTTTATTTTAATTGTTTTTAATAATCCTAAAATGACTGACTGATAGTCAGCTGTTGAGAGATATTTGTATTAAAAAGTGAAGTCATTCCAATGAGTAATTTAATTAATAATAATAACTATATTTTAACGTTTTGGCGCCCTTGCTCCGAACACAGCAGCCAATCACAGAGCAGTAGCATTATGCAGGCGGTCTTTCTCACGGGAATCGTACTAAATCTAACATCTGTCACAGGTACCTCACACCACACTTCGTCATCTATATACTTCTCGCATCTCCACTGCTCTGGGAACAGCTTCTTGGAACCTAATATGATGGCTGACTAAGTTAGAAATATTACAACTAGACATACCCATTTCGACTAGGCGGACGACCCAACCCCGTGGGATATCCCAAGTAACAATGCCATATGGTATTTAACTTAGTTTTTATTGTCATCGCAGAAAAACGGTAAATTTTATAGTGCGTTGTGTGTAAATACCGTCACCAAATTTTGCTCTGCGATCTCGAGAACTGAATGCTACGTACAGGAAATTGTGTCTTTGCTCCAGCACATTCCTAGGCGCTTATTTCACCACGACAGTGAGCACTCTCTTTTTCCACAAATTGTCGAGCTTTCTTCATTATAAATCGGATACCAATTCCACTAGGGTTTTTTCACTGCACAGTCGAATGTGCACTGTTTTGGAAGTCCCAGCATTTTAAAACAATGTGGCGGATAAGGCCTTGAACTCACAACCACGTGCTCTTAGCAACTGAGTTACCAAAGGATAATGTCATTTGGATACTGCCCTTAAAATGACCTATATAGGTCAGTGTCAGAAAACAGCATCAACTCTGCCAGTACCTCTCTCCTACTTTCCAGATTTCACATAAACTTTTCTCTCCTGCGTTCCTTTGCAGTACTGGCACTCCTGGAAGTACAGATATCGCAGCGAAATGGTTTAGCCGTAGTCCACTTTGCCTGTGACAATCAACGTTCCAGGTTCGAATCCCAGTTTCACTCAATCTTAATCTGCCAGGAAGTTTCAAAATAGCGAACGCTCCACTGCAGAGCGAACTATTCTTTCAAGAAACTTTTCCGTTCCTAAAGTTTCGTCCTGAGCTGCACTGGACACTTGAGGCTTGTTCCACTGAGTCTTGTGGGCTGATGTATCGGACATTTGGAGACTGACATAAATACTATGGAAAGGAGAGAGTGGTCGAACTTTACATGTGTGGTCAGCGAGAATCCTTGTCAGAGATAAAAATTAATTATTTATCGTCGTCTATAGTCGTTTATCTCTGACCAGGATTATCTTTGCTGATCACGTGTAAACTTTGTCTCACTCCTGTTTTCCACACCATTTATGTGGCTCTCTGACGGTACGACACAGTAATCATCAAAACTCAATGCAGCACTGGTCTGGACAAAACGTTAGAAACGGAAAATTTTTATGAAGCATTACGGTACGATACAACCAAAAATATTCATCAGCAAACGACAATACAACCCAGAAGATTCACCAGCAGCTAAGATATCCACCCATGAAAGCCTTCACCATATGATTATTTCAAGCAACTTTCTGGAGGTTGTAGATAAGCCCCTCGTGCAGAACACAGCTTTAAAATGTCAGGATATTTCGGGTATGCTTTCTTTCATGGCTTCATTGTTGGACTCAGTTGCCATTCATTAAAAATGAAAGGTATGATATCATGTGGATACTACCCTTAAAATGCCCAACAGAGGTCAGTGTCGAATGACAGAGCACTCGGATCGAAACGTTAAAAGCCAAGAAATACACCAAATCACTGCAATATTTGATTATTTTACATCACTTTCATCTTCCTGTAGCTCATTTGAGCATTTCCAGAGTCATAGGTATGGGCTGAATAAACATACATTATAAAAGTTGAGCCTCTTATGAGAAAACTATTGATGCTGGCGTGCTGTATGTTCTAGTTACCGTCATCAGTATGAAAAAAAATTGTAGTCCTTCCTTAAGGGTCTTTAGCTAGAGACTTGGTGGTTTATTCTTGTGGCCCATCACCTCCATCCTTCCTGTATCAAGAAATACTCACATTCCTTTCTCCCTCTGTCAAATATGTCAGTGATTCAAATTATTCTTCCTGTTGTAATGCTGATAAGTCTGTTTTCTTATTTTGATATATTGTTAATTCATCCACTTGTACTCTCCTGCATAGCCTGAACCTGGATCCGCTGAAGAACCCATACGTTCCAAAGCCTAAGGTGGAAGAAGTTCCAATTGTTGCAGCCGCACCAGCACCACATTTCAAGATAGTGGTGCGCAAGTAGAAGAGTCACCATGGACATCATACTTCTCTCACAACCATTTCATTATTAGTTTCACATACATATTTCATTCAGTATTACTTTGATAAACGTACACTGCAAACGGATGAAAGTTTGACCAAATGTAATTAAAATGGAACTAGCGGTCTACAGAACTTCATCTGAATCCTTTCCATAGTTTGAGCAGTGTCATCCATGAGAAACTTAATTTATGAAGAATACTGTTAAACACATGTAACTGTATTAGTATTAATAGGACAATACATCCACTTTTTAACACCAAAATATGTAAACATTTCCTAGCTAGCATTTAGTGTTGACAATAATAACTGTTAAAACTGTTATACACTTCATGTAAAAAGCTAATTTGATGTAGCTTGTAAAGTGTGCAAGAGTTTCCATAATATTATGATATATGAAGAAAGTTACTGAATTAACTTAAACAGCAGAGCATATTCAGATACTTACACATTAATGTCTCCTGCAAAGCATCATGCAATTTTTCCAAATTCTGTTCTTCTAAAGTGTCTGCAAATTCTTTCGTTTCAGTGCTTGTTGTACATGCAGCTGTCGGGTTGTGCAATATTAGGTTATAGGAAAAAAATCTGAAAATAGGATAAATGACATTAAGCACTTAGTCAATGTAAAACAGCCTCGAAGAATTATTACATACTTGTACATATATCTTCTTTCAAGTAATTTATTAACTAGTTTGAGGAGAAACTGAAACATTTAATAATATTATCCGTTGTCCAGTAGCTGTCTCATGAAAGTAGGGATATTGAATGAGAATAATTACTGACTTGAAGAACTAACAATCATACTAATGCAAGTACTTCCTTGCTCAGAAGTCATCATCCTGTAATTTTAGATGTGTTACTTGCAGTTTAGTAAACATGTATGCTTATAATATGTACTTAAAGCTACTATAATGTGTGCTTTCTCCTCCTCAGATTAGCTTCACTCTGTAAATAACATTCATTTCATTTAATAACTATCAAATACACAAGAACAGAAGTTCATGTGATACAAGGAGTATAAGAGTTACTGGATGACATATTGGATTTTCTACAAACTACAGATTTTAATTTGTGCTCACATACAATTATTAACTAATTGATGGCTATTTTGAAAATATTTCTGTCTTTGTTATTTAGTTACTAAAAATACTAACAATCCCATAGAGTCAGGATTTATACGAATGTTACACTATTTCACTTTACTTTACAGGTAAATATATCTCCATGTCTACATACTCACAAAAACAATAGTTGTTATTTATTGATTTGTACTAGAGACAAGAGTAAAGCTCAGTAGCTAATCCACGAGTGTCAAAGAATAGTAATATCAGTTCCATTGTTTCCTTTCTGTAATTATACAGAGTAATGATGTACCATAATGAATTTGTATATATACCATTTTTATCCTATGAAATAACAATAATTGAATACTAAGTACCTAGTGCTATTAATTGCATATAATCCTCTACATTAACATGAGTGCTTTTTGCTTCAGTCACATTGCTGCAACTGATACTAAATCATTTTGCCTGTATTATGAAAGTATGAAAAACATGCACAAATACTGTTAAAACAATGGACTCATTTGTTTTGAGTGTAAATTTTTTGTACTGCATGCTCTAACATTTAATTTTCTAATTTGATACAACATAGAAATATTTTTTCATGATTATATAACTATTTAGATTGTGATTTCTACTTACACTTATAAACTACAATGATGTCATTCAGACAGTGGCACACATAAGGCAAACTAGTGGTGAAACTGTGACTACTTGAGCAGTTTTCAGTATTAATATATATATATATATATATAAGTTTCTTCATTTTGAAATTGAATAGCTATAATTACTGACAACTGATATGACTTTAATGGAAAATTTTAACAAACATTTTATATGAATGAAACGAATTTACATGTATTGTACAAAAACTTATTAATTTGTTTTTAGTGATATTTTCTCTGCTGACTTATGTCTCAAATAAGCATCATTACAGTAACAAACAGATTTAGTTCATGTTTTTTTAATATTAAAACTGTGACTTCATTGTTATAATATACTAGTGCATATAAAATTTAGTTTTTATATGGTTTCTAGTGAATGCATTGCACTTTAGTTTGTAACCGAATTTTAATGATTTTTTGAATTATTTATGCTCATTGCTGCATCACTATACACATCATTTTTGATAAATCTCATCTATTTCTTACAAAATATTCTTTATCTACTTTTTAAATTCTTATTATAAACACTCTACTTCTGAATCTGTATAGCTGCTGCTTTTTGTTTCTGAAATGTTCTCTTTAAATATAAGGCATTCTAGATTAGAGCATGTGTTGAACAGTATTCTGTCTCAGAAACACTTCACAGTGTAGAAGCTGTATGTCACCTACAAAAGTAATGTACAGAATTATTGTATGTGAATAAATCATTCGTCATGGAACCCTATATTGTTGTTTTGGTGATAACCATTGTCATTTATATAGGAAATAATGGCCAGAGAGTTCACTGTCTTTATCCGTGACCCATTGTTTCATGTTAGTTAATACTATTAAAACTAGATAGCCTCCATGCACAGCAGCAATTAGGTACATTATGTGGCATCATCTGAGATATGCATGTGCATCTCGGTATGTGTGATGCAAAAGATCTAAGAGCGTACTTATGACCACCCTGCATTGCCCATTATTGTATAGAACTGTAATGTCTGTCTGTGTTCACATACATACTTTTGGTGAATTTCATACAGGGTTCAGATGGAAAAAAGCCTTGATATTTAGATCACTGAAGTCAAACAACTAAAATTTGCAGCTAAACATAGGTTGGAAATGCACCATTGTGTAGCAATGGGCATGAAATGGCAGCTAATAAACAAGTGAGTAGAAGTCTGTATATTTAACCTAACTTGCCCAGATGATTGATACCTTTTACACTAAAAGTGGCAGGTGCTGGATAAGTGGCTTGAACTTCTTATTTAAGCTAGAGTTAAGCCAGCTTTTCCATTATATACAAGAGGGATTACTTCAGATAAGATTCTTTTTGTTATGTTTACTTGGCACTGACTATTGAATCACCTACAGGAGGAGTATCATAATGCATTTACAAAAGCCATGTGCTTAGAGTTTCACTAATGAGCATATAAACAGAATGGAATTTCATTCTAACAAATAGATCAGTAATATAAGAAAAAAATATATTGATGAATAAGTAAATAGAAACGTAACTGAAACACTCCTTTAAAGAAATCATTATTTTACAGAAAGTATTCCAAAGTTCTGTCACTGACACAGCTACAAAGTAAACACCATTGACTAGATACACTCTGTCAAAATTTGAAGACATTTTGTGAATGATTCTTATGGCCCAACAAAATTCTTGCTAGTCACCCTACATAATGCAGAACAGTCAAACGGCAGTTTAGTTAGATAAAACCATACTTGCGACCTATGATTACTCGGTAAATTCATCTCACCTCAGTGTCGTATTTTTCTGCAATTCTACACATTTATTGCACAGTGCTCTGCCCCCTGTTTTTTTATTCATATTTTGCGTCCACTTCAGGCACACACATCATATTCTATTACCTTCTCTTCTTTCTGATAATTTTGTAACATGACCAAAATAAGATGCCTATCAGTCAACGTTATGGATTGGAGAGCATCAACTTTAGGCCATTATCATTCATCAACTCATAACTTACCATGGGCTGTATAAACAAAACTGGATATTAACTTATGTATGTTACTGGTGGTTTAGTTCCATTGCTGTGGCTTGAATTACTTAAAGAAATATAGCAACTGGCTACTTTTTGAAGTAGCTTTATTTATGGCAAGATGTGTTTTGGACTTTCATCCATTTTCAGTTGATGTAATATATTAATGATTTTATCAATAAGTTTTATGGACTGTATTTGAAAGCCAGAGTGCTTTTTGTTTTGTGACTTGTGATTTCTTTCTTCTACCTTTATATGCATAGCACACTTGAAGGTCCACTGATGTTCTGGTTCAGCAAACACAACAAAACAAGGCAAACAATTGATTGCCCCATTACACCAGAAAGTGTTTATGCTATGCATATAAAGACAGAGAAAGAAGCTACAGAAGAAAAAGACAGCAGCAGCATTCAAAATGAAGTCAACAAAAATATTGTGTGATAAATGTATTATGCCAGTTGAAGATGGGTGAAAACTACTGTCTTGATATAAATAAAGCTAACCTACACAAAGGAGAGACTGAATTCTATAGTTCTTCAAGTAAATTTGGTATTTTTTTTGATACTTGCCATTAATCAGTTATGGGTTGACAGCATCGTTAGCACCATGTTGGTCAACTCAGTATGGAGAGCAGGATGATAAGTATGTAGTACCAATTTCTCAGCAGTCATGAAATCAGAACTGCATCAGTATCAGCATCATATTTTATTTAACAAGATACTCATACAATAGCCAAAGTGGCCTGATGGTGGTATGCATTGACTACCGGGTGGCAGGACCTACCTCAGCATAAAACAAGGTGACATGTTAGGAGGTTCACAGACACTGGCCAGGCAAGCAACATCAACAAAGTAACAACATCAGCTATGTTTCCATTCCTCGAGCAGTGAGGCACATATGCACCAGACACCAGCAGTCCCGGCAATGGGTCAGGTATAAGACATGCCAGGGTGTGGACTGCAAACCCAAGATCCATTGGGGACTTCCAAGAGCCAGATGAGTTCTCCTAGGTGGTGGGTTCCATTCAACAGTAGCTGCTCTGGCCCAGGTAGGATCACAGCTAGCAGTGACCCCTAGACCAGCAGCTAGCTGATGATGCAGCTAGATGAAGCTGTGAGGTACTCTTGGAAGCAGTAATAGGCATGGTGTACATCCCAGTGTAGGTTGCAGCATGGTGTATGTCCCAATGTAGGCTGCAGCTTGACATAAAATATTGTTAGTCTGGGGCAACCAGCATTTATAATCACTGGACTCAGTTTATTACGATAAGGCACTACTTCTGGTCATATAGGAGCCTGTCTTGCACCATGCTGCATCAGCATGATTCCAGCACTGACCACGGATTTCCACAGACAGCTAGCTCGCTTGTCCCATCTTGGGTCATGAAGTGAGTTCAGAAGTGTCTGGGTGCAACAGGTGAGTACAGAAGGCTGATTGCACTTATCAGTGTGCTTTGATAATGCTGGTGCCATGTTTGCGATAGTGTAAAATCTCTAAACAGAATTCATTAACAGTGTTGCATCTTGGTTTGTAAATGTTAAACTGTGTTTGAGGTGTTGTGATCACAATGATATGGTGTTGGGAAAAGCACTTCACTGGTCTTTCCTAGATGGTCAAAGAATGTGAAAACATAGCACACATTTGTACTATCATAAGTAAAGTGATCGTGGGCGGGCACACAAAACTTAGCAGTTCGGGTTGCTAGTAACAATGTTGTATAAAGGCTGTGTGGTTCCCAGGGATTGGTGACCCAGCTATCTTGTGTACATTTCTCTGAGTCTAAATCTGAATCAGTCCACTATGAAGTGTATCATTCGTTATCGCCTTTCTCTGTGGTGCATACACAAAGACCAGATCCATATCCTTCCCATCCTGAAAATGACATGACATACCACAACACACTGGTGAACCCAAGACAGACAACTGAAACCTGTATGAATGATGGCTGGAAGGATTGAATTAGAAGACATCTGACACTTTGAACAAAGTATATATTTATCTCATGCATAATGGTAGTATTTGAGCAACTGTGCATCACGAGAGAGCTATTAAAAAGCATATAATTTTTCCCCAGCAGTGCTAAGATAATTCCTTGAGATTCATGACTATAAAATACATGTTTCACCATCAGCTGCTTTTTTATGTAAAACCCAAATATTGACCAGTTTCAGTCGGAGACCATCTTTGTAGATTCATTAGGGTTACAATGGTTTGGGCTACAACATTATATCTGTCATTGCTTAAATAATTGTCACAGTTGATATGTAGAGCATGCCATGGATTCCAGTAGAACACACAGGAATTTTAAAGACAATCGTGGTAATAACATGCATATACAGATTACTACTTAACTATGTTGTGGCACAAACTGTTTTAATCCTAATCTGTGAAGGTGGTCTGTGACTGAAACCAGTCAATATTTGGATGAAAATGTAGCTGATGGTCAAATATGCATTTTACACATTACTTGACAGCTGTTAGCAGTCACCTTCCAAAAAGTTTGGATTCATAACTGTTGCTACAAGAGGAAGTTTGTGGTGCATATGGTTTAAAAAACAACAATTTCATTTCTTCACTGTCTTCTATTTTCCCTTTGGAATGCGCTGGCTGTTCATCAGACACACAGGTTTTAAATAAATAGAGTTACAAATAAAAGTATTAAAGTATGGTTTGAAACTGCAATTCTGTTACTTTAAATATTGGTGATGTCGGTGAGTCAAAGAATAGCTGCAATGGTAGTTAAATTAGTTTTGTTATGCTGCAGAGGATGTTGTGTTGGATCTGCTGTTGTTATACTGCAAATGATCTCTCTACTTCTTGATGACCAGCTCTAGACAAAATGTGCAAATGACCTAGGATTGGGAGTTTTGGGAGGAAAGAGACAGTGAGACATTGGTGAGGAACTGATGAGAGGATGTGGGCTGGAGAAGAGAATTGTTAGATGGACATCACAAGGGCACAGCTCAAGCAAGATTATCTGGCTCTGCTTGTGGTTTGGATCACATGCAATAGGATGAAGGTGCTCTATAAGGTCTGGTGGGATTGAGATTAACTAAGGGTACAAAGTGGGGGACACTGAAATGATAGTTGTTCTGGGAGTACTTGGCAGTAGCACTTGGGTGAAACACAGAATTTGCAGCTTATTTGAATTAGAGATATGAGGTTGCTTAAAGGCAGGTTTTTTAAAAATAAATCTCTAAGTTTTGAACATGGCTGCATGGTCAGTGACCATTTACAAAGTAAAATTAAAGCAATAACAGCCCTCAGTCATAAAAAAACAGTCTTTTGAACTAGGTTTTGGCACTACTATGAGTGCCTTCCGGCTAGAGCACCTTTGGTTACACGTGCAGAAAATATGGGGTTATTTGAGTGTGACAGTGTATCAGTAGAGTGGATGAGCATGGTTAATTAGTATTTGGCAGGCAGAGGCTAAACCTTATTTGTATAGAAGTAGGTTAGATGGGTTGGATTATACTCCAGCAAGGATTGTGGGTTGGATAATGTTTCAGCAGATGACTGACTTTGCAATGGGGGCAAGTGGGAGAGATTTTGTTGTCTTGGATGAGGTAATCATTGTAGGTTAACCATTTCAGGCATCAATATCTCTGAGACATGGATCTAGAGGATACAGTGCAATGTGTACAAAAGCAAATTAGGGAACCATTGATGATGAGGTAATCAATACTTGATAGAATTTCTGAGAAGATAAGAAATAGGGATATGAACCTTAGACTGTAAATCTGGAAACACAAGCAGATATTTACTTACCACTCAGCCTCATCTACTATGACCTCAGGATTACTACAGTAAGGTACTTGCTGAGGAGGTTGAGGTTATTTGGGGCATTGGGTTCTGAGTGACTGTAGTGATGTACAGGGATCAAAGATTACAGCAGAGAGTTCAGGCAGCAAGAAAGAGTGTAAGTTAGGATTTGATGATTTTATTATGTCAGCATCTTTATGAATACGGATTGGCATATATTTAGGCCAAGCAGGTGCCTTTCTTTTTTTTTTAATTTGAAGGACAAGGATTTGGTTTGAGGAATATTGAGTCACAGTGGGTTAGAACAAAGGGGTGATATTTGGCAGGGGTTTCAGAAGATATGAAACAGGAGTTCATTAGCTAGGTGACCAGTGTTCTGGTTTTGCGGCTTCTGGGCTGGGTGGTGTATAAAGTGCTGTTACACTTACAGGTGTTGTGAGGTGTGGCTTGTGAGGTTACTGGTTGGTCTGAGGGTTTGGATTTGTTGCAGCATGGTGTCTTACCTAGAATGTCATCAGTCAGAAAAGATGAAACTGGGGGAGTTGGTACTGATGTTGATGTTGGTGCCGACGGTGATGATGCCACTGTGACAATTGTATATGATGTTGTATGGTAATGACTGCCGCATGTGATGTTAATGGCTGTGACTGCTTCATTCAATGCAATGCTGGTAGTAAACCTGTTGCATGTCCAGGAATGTCAGCAGCTGCAGGAGAAAGGGCTGCTGAGCTCAGTGAACATTAAAATATTAGAGGAAAGATTTCAGGAACTGTTCTTGTAGTAAAATAGGTGGAAAAGTTGGGGCAGGCAAGTGGAAAGGTGCATGCAGTTGGTGGGGCCAAATAAAGATTGCTGTGGATAGCTGTGTATGTGATTGTAGTAAGAAGATTACTTTCTGTTGATGATTAGAGACAGGTGAAGACAGTGTTGAGAGAGTAGGTGATAAGTAGAACAAAATGATTTCAGGTGATGGTACTGGTGATGATAACATCAAACATCCAGTGTGCAGTTAAATGGTACAGGATGTGATGGGGGTAGGGGCCATTAAAATGATGATGATGTGAATAATAATAATATTGGCAAGATCAATGAGAGGCAATGAGTAAGTGGTGGTCACATGGATGACACTGCTGATAGTCACTTACACAATACAATGACAATTACAAAGTTCCAGTGGCGCTTTGAATAATGCAGGGTGCATGAAGAAGTTTTATTCAAACACAGAGATGACCCTGAAAATACCGCAGGCTAGTTACTCCATGAGTAAATGAGCATTTCCAACTATCAGATGTTGATAGCAAAGTAAATGTTGCATATTTCTAGGAAGCCATTGCGACCCCAGATGTCTTACACATGTCACTCACTTTCATATATCAACAAGAATCAGTTGTGGATCCACATACAATGCATTTCACTAAGAACTGTATAATGAAATAACTTGGCAATAGTGAATAAACAGAATTTGCAAACAGTACTCTCTTTACTAGGAAATCTTTACAAATCAATTAATAACATTCTTGAATGATATTTTCACTCTGCAGCGGAGTGTGCGCTGATATGAAACTTCCTGGCAGATTAAAACTGTGTGCCCGACCGAGACTCGAACTTGGGACCTTTGCCTTTCGCGGACAAGTTTTAATCTGCCAGGAAGTTTTATATCAGTGCACACTCCACTGCAGAGTGAAAATCTCATTCTGGAAACATCCCCTAGGCTGTGGCTAAGCCATGTCTCCGCTATATCCTTTCTTTCGGGAGTGCTAGTTCTGCAAGGTTCGCAGGAGAGCTTCTGTAAAGTTTGGAAGGTAGGAGACGAGATACTGGCAGAAGTAAATCTGTGAGTACCGGACGTGAGTCATGCTTCGGTAGCTCAGATGGTAGAGCACTTGCCCGCGAAAGGCAAAGGTCCCGAGTTCGAGTCTCGGTCGGGCACACAGTTTTAATCTGCCAGGAAGTTTCATATCAGTGCACACTCCGCTGCAGAGTGAAAATCTCATTCTGGAAACATCCCCCAGGCTGTGGCTAAACCATGTCTCCGCTATATCCTTTCTTTCGGGAGTGCTAGTTCTGCAAGGTTCGCAGGAAAGCTTCTGTAAAGTTTGGAAGGTAGGAGACGAGATACTGGCAGAAGTAAAGCTGTGAGTACCGGATGTGAGTCATGCTTCGGTAGCTCAGTTGGTAGAGCACTTGCCCGCGAAAGGCAAAGGTCCCGAGTTTGAGTCTCGGTCGGGCACACAGTTTTAATCTGCCAGGAAGTTCCATATCAGCGCACACTCCGCTGCAGAGTGAAAATCTCATTCTGGAAACATCCCCCAGGCTGTGGCTAAGCCTTGTCTCTGCTATATCCTTTCTTTCGGGAGTGCTAGTTCTGCAAGGTTCACAGGAGAGCTTCTGTAAAGTTTGGAAGGTAGGAGACGAGATACTGGCAGAAGTAAAGCTGTGAGTACCGGACGTGAGTCGTGCTTCGGTAGCTCAGATGGTAGAGCACTTGCCCGCGAAAGGCAAAGGTCCCGAGTTCGAGTCTCGGTCGGGCACAAGGTTTTAATCTGCCAGGAAGCTTCATATCAGCGCACACTCCACTGCAGAGTGAAAATCACATTCTGGAAACATCCCCCAGGCTGTGGCTAAGCCTTGTCTCTGCTATATCCTTTCTTTCGGGAGTGCTAGTTCTGCAAGGTTCGCAGGAGAGCTTCTGTAAAGTTTGGAAGGTAGGAGACGAGATACTGGCAGAAGTAAAGCTGTGAGTACCGGACGTGAGTCGTGCTTTGGTAGCTCAGATGGTAGAGCACTTGCCAACGAAAGGCAAAGGTCCCGAGTTCGAGTCTCGGTCGGGCACACAGTTTTAATCTGCCAGGAAGTTTAATAACATTCTTAATTAGTTCAAAATGCCACAGACATGTGCTGTTGTTACTGTTATTGTTGCTGATGTCCAAGAAATTTCATCTGATGAGTTTTATGTGAGTCCAAATTAGCACCATATTCTACAGAATGTCCTACTAATATTTCTATAGCTGATGCAATGTGACAAAGTCATAGCCATCTGCACTTTGCATCAAATAAATGCATGAACAATGTGTTTGCTATAATTGGTGTTAATGTATTTGTTTTCAGCTGCATACGGTTCACAGTTGAGGCATCTAAAGGTGTTCCCCATGGTATAACCCTTATGTAAACAAATCAGCCACTTGGCCTAGACTCCACACGTAAACAAACAGCACTCCAATTAGCCACTCCATTGTTTATTTAAGTTAGTTGATGACTCTAGTGTATACAAACTGCTCACTTTTGGCCTTAACTTTTGTGTACATAAGTCTAATTTATGACCAGATGCTTTTAGCCTTATCTTAATTACCTTAATTTATTACCCAAAACAACTACCTTCAAGAAACAATTGCTCATCTAGTCCATTTGGTTGATGTGTAAATGGTGGGAAATTACTCAACTGATGGAATTTGACCCCACCACCAGTGCAAGTTGTAGGTTACCTCAACAGCTCATCCGGATATTCTAACCACTATCATGAAATAGACTCATCATTTGTGCTCTGTATGTCAGTTGCTCATAAAGTTTCAGCAGCAGCAGCATCAGCAGAGATCAGTCTTAGGGCAATTTGTTACAGTTTTGAGGCAATTTGTTAAAATTTTTCGCTGATATCACACTTTCAAACACTTTTCAAGATCATCATCCATAAAGATTATCATAAATATGAGACTTTTAATGTTTAATGATTAATTCTGTACATTATTTCAACTAATACACACTTGCTACATACAAATTATACTGATATCCTACTGTTCAATGTTTAACAATTTTCACAGTGCATTATTTAAACAAATTCACTCTTACTATGTACAAGTTACACTGATATCCTAATTTAAACAATTTGCCACACTTGTGCTGCAACCACCACCACTGGTCTATTATAGGATGGGGATGATTACATGTTCAGTTATAACAAGCATAATTTGGGAAGAGCCTCACTGCCCATCTGGAACACATTGTGTTGGAGAGCTAAAGCCAATACCTTCAGCACTGCCTGTCCAGGGTCACTACCACTTTCACCAGGAGGGCCCAGCTTACAGCTGCCACAGTCCAGATGCTGTGGCAGGTAGCAGCCACAACACACAATTGCCTTTGAGACAGCTAGAGAAGAAGTGTAGAATGATTTGTTCTAGTCCTCCACACAGACTGCAACAGGACCAAATACACCTTTCTTCTTCTTTGCTCTTACCACTAGAGAAAATGTCCATTACCACTCAATACTAACTCCCAAAATCATTCTTTATATATACTAAAACACATGGATTGTGGTGCGGGTAGGTGAGTTATAATGTTTAACATATCATAGATGAATGTGTTGACTTTAGTTTTCCTAAATACAGATTTATGCGTACTGATTGTCACAAAATCACACTCCATGACCATCTAACAAAGTTGACATCTATTCTCACTTTCTCATATGTTAATAATGCAGAATAATAATCGATTGCAGCTGCCAGAGTTTCATATATACTCTAAAGACCCAAGATGTATGTAACAGATGGAAACAATGTTCAAGGAAGTATCTTTATCCAATTGTAGATACCCAGCCCAGCTGCACTATTTTGTGTATGTGTTGGTTTGTCATGGTGGCTCTCATTATACAAGATAGCTTCAGGGTAGTGTCCTGAGGTGAATCTACTCACATTATGTCCAGAATAGTGTTTTGAAGTAGATCCACCTGCATTACATCCAGAATAGTGTTCATAGGTGGATCCAGAATAATGTTTGAACATGAATTCCCATGGGTTACATCTCGGACAGCATCCAGAAGTGGATCCAAGCACATTAAATCTGCAATAGCATGTGGAGATAGTCAGAAAGTTAATAAATCAGTTAAGAAGGCTAGGAGAATGTTTCTGCTAGAAAGAGCAGATAAGCAGTTGTTACCATCTCACTTAGACAATGATCTGACATAATTTATTTACAGTATGATAGACATAGAGGAATTATGGGAAAAGTTTAAACAGATTGTAAATCATGCTCTGGACAAGTGTGTATGTTGTAAGTGGATTAAAGATGGAAAAGGCCACAATAGCTTAACAATGAAATTTGGAAATTGCTGAGGACGCAAAGACTGTTCCACTCTCAGTTCAAAAGAGAAAGTACAAATGATGACAGGCAAAGGTTAGTAGAGATTTGTGTGTCTGGTAAAAGATGTATGCACTAAGAATACAACTACCAATATCACACCTCAGCAAAAGATCTACTTGAGAAACCACGAAAATTCTGGTCCTATATAAAATCACTAGGCAGATCCAAGGCTTCCATCTGGTCACTTCTTGGCCAGTCTAGTATGGCAGTAGAAGATTGCAAAACAAAAGCTGAAGTTTTAAATTCATGTCAAGGAATCATACAAACATACCATCGATTGACCATAGCACAGAGCCCTGCATGGACAGGATACTATCAAGCATGCCTGACATCAAGAAACAACAATCCCTTTTCAGTTTTCAAAGAGTGCTCTATGGCACATAGCTTGCATTTATCAGGAATCTCTCACCCAGTGCAAAGTGACAAGTAACTGGAAAGAAGTGCAGCTGACTCTGTATATTAAAAGGATACAAGAATGGACCCACAAAATTACAGACCAATATCCTCAACATCAGTTTGCTGCAGAATTTTTCAGCATATTCTGAGTTTGAATGTGACAAATTTCGTAGAGACTGAAATGCTTATGGCCACAAATCAACATGGTTTTACAAAGCATCATTCATGTAAAACTCAGCTTAACCTTTTCTCACACAATATCCTGTAAACCATGAATGAAAATCAATGGGCTGTTTCCATATTCCTAGATTTCCAAAAAGCAATTACACGGAGCCTCACTGCAGACTGTTAACAAAAGCTCAAGCTTATGGAATAGATTCCCACATATGTGAGTGGCTCTAAGTAACATAATGTAGTATGTTGTCCTCGATAGCGAGTGTTCGTCAGACACAAGAATATCTTCAGGAGTGCCTCAGGGAAGTGTGATAGGACTGCTATCATCTTCTATATATGTAAATGATGTGTTGCACAGGGTGGACGGCAGTTTGATGTTGTTTGCTGATAATGTATCTTGGTGTATGGGATGGTGTCAAAGGTATGTGACTGGATGTGGATACAAAGTGACTTTTACAGCTCTAAATGTAGAAAAATATAAGTTAATGCAGATGCATAAGTAAAAGAAACCTGTAATGTTCAGATACAGCATTAATAGTGTCCTGCTTGACACAGTCATAGTGTTGAAATATTGGGCACAATGTTGCAGAGCAGTATGAAATGGAACAAGCATGTGAGGATCGTGGTAGGGAAGACAATCATCAACTTTAGTTTTTTGAGAGAATTTTAGGAAAATGTTGTCCATCTGTAAAGAAGACCATATATAGGATGCTAGTGTGACATATTCTTGAGTACTCCTTGAGTGTTTGCCATCTGCAGCATGTTGGGTTAAAGGAAGACACTGAAACAATTCAGAGCTGGACTGCTAGATTTGTTATCAGTAGGTCGGAACTACACAGAAGTATTACTGGCATGATTCAGGAACTCAAATGGGAATCCCTGGTGAGAAGACAACATTCTTGTTGAGGAACACAACTAAGAAAATTTAGAGAACTGGCATTTGAAGCTGACTGCAGAAAAATTCTACTGCTGCCAACATTCATTTTGCGTAAGGACCACAAAAATAACATACGGGAAATTAGGACTCATATGGAGGCATATAGATAGTCTTTTTCCCCTTGCTCTATTTGCAAGCGGAATAGGAAATGAAATGACTATTGATGATACAGGGTACCCTCCACCATGCACCATATGGTGCTTTGCAGAGTACATCCATAGATGCAGATGTGGATGTAGAGGTGGAACCACCTCCATTACTTTTGCCAGTTTCCTTATCCAGTCTGAGCTTGCACTCTGTCTCTTATGACTTCATTTTCAATAGGACATTAAACCCTAAAAGTCCTTTTACTTTCAAAGACATGAAACAAAAATGACTTTCTTTATAATTAATGTAAATCAGATACAGTTTGATAATATAGTGCTTGATCAACAATAAAAGAATAATGAGACCAAAATACATCTATTACTATATCTGCCAGTCAAATATAAAGTGAACTTATATTACATAACAGAGAAACTTTGTATTTTTTCATACCAACTGTAGAAATTGTAACATTTATTTGGGCTTCATACTGTTCATGTCATCTACATTATAGCCAAGTTTGTGTGAAAGATTTGGTTATGAATAGTTTTTGGTGGAATATAAATGCTTCAGAGCTAATTAGTGCAGAAATAACACTAGCAGGCACTGAAGTTTTACAGTCTGGGCTTGTACTCAGCAGCATGCTCCACCACTTGGTGGTCACCTCTACCCTTGGCTACTGCTTGTTGATGTCTATTCACTCGAGTGGACAACTGGTTGTTGGTCATGCCTACATGAAAGGCAGTACAGAAGTCAAAAAAGAGCAGGTATATGACATGATCTCTTTTAATGGTGAACCTGCCTCTGATAGGATAGGATATGCCTGTGAAAGGACTGGAATAGTATGTGCTGTGTGAGTGATTAGGACAGGACTTGCACCTAGGGCTTCTAAAGTCCCATGTGGAAAGGTTTTGGGAATAGGTGAGATTTGAGGATGGACAAAGGTGTTTCATATATGTGGTGAGTGGCAGAATAATGCTTTGGTAGAGGTGAGGAGGACTGTGAATGGAATTTTCCTCATTTCCAGACACAATGATATATAGAAAAAGTCATGACAAAAAAGTGGTGGACTTGTTACGGTCCGGGGTGATACTAAATGATGAGGGAGCTGTTCCTTTTCTGTTGATTCATAATGGTGATTGAACCTGACAAAGAATGTGGTGGAGTTGGTACAGTCTGGGTGATAATGAATGATGAGGGATTTATTCCTTTTCTGTTGGTGATTGAATGATTGGGGGCATGGGTTGATATGGTATGTGGCTGGGAATGAGGGACAGCAAGCTGCACTTGTTGAAGCCAACTATTTACTGTGGTGAATCCTATGCCAGTCACTCAGGCAGGATGAAGCAACCCTGACCCACTTCTGAATTCATCACAGTTCACTCAGTTTGTATGAAATACATATAGATTATACACACAAACCTTCCTCAAAAACCAGTCTACCTATTAGTAAAAAATTAATCAAAATCTCTACAGATTAGGCAGAACATACAGACAGAAGTGAGCAAGTGAATTCAGTTAATATATGTAGAAAGTATCTACTGAAATCATAAAATATCCTTTACCCTGTCTACAAATACCTTCACATCCTGTGCAAAAATCACTCCTTGGAAATCTTAGTGGCAACATCATGTACTACCTCACCTTTTTTAACAATGTTATACCAAACTATGGAGCATGACTGACCTTATATCACTGATGTGGTTGCTTTCTTCTTCTCCCAAAATCACTTCACCTCCTCAATGTTATTTTTATTATGTTCAGCTCATGGTATCCTATATTTAATACTTGTTTTAGGTTTAAACTGGTGCTTATCAACTAAAGCTTTTAATTCAGCTCTGTCCTGTGAAATGTTGTTTTTGATGACCATTTCCAGAAGATCTTTTTCAATTTCATGTAACCAATTGTTTTTAATTTTCATTGAGAGAGTGCAAGATCAAAGGCATATACAGACGTACAGAGAAACAAAACATACAAAATCTAAACCTGTTTCAGAGACACACAAGCTTCCTTCAGGAAACAGAGTCCAAAGTTTATATTTAGTCAACGAACATAAAACTGTTGAGGCTTGTGAATCGGATAAAGTACATAAAACTGGATTGCTAATAACAAAATGCTTAACATGCCAGTTAGGCCCAACGTGCTCTAGAAGGTCAACTACCCTGGCCAGCAAGATCTCCGGATCTGTCTCCCATTGAGCATGTTTGGGACTGGATGAAGCGTCGTCTCACGCGGTCTGCACGTCCAGCATGAACGCTGGTCCAACTGAGGCGCCAGGTGGAAATGGCATGGCAAGCCGTTCCACAGGACTACATCCAGCATCTCTATGATCGTCTTCATGGGAGAATAGCAGCCTGCATTGCTGCGAAAGGTGGATATACACTGTACTAGTGCCGACATTGTGCATGCTCTGTTGCCTGTGTCTATGTGCCTGTGGTTCTGTCAGTGTGATCATGTGATGTATCTGACCCCAGGAATGTGTCAATAAAGTTTCCCCTTCCTGGGACAATGAATTCACGGTGTTCTTATTTCAATTTCCAGGAGTGTAGATGATCAGGAAGTGATTGTGATAGCCATACCACATAGGCATGACCTTATGGCATCTTCTGTTATAAACAAAGAAATCCAAAAGGCCAACATGACTCACAGACACATTTGCCAGTCCAATCCAAATGCTTCTTACCTCAGCATAGATGATGATCAGGAGAGGAAACACTTTACAGCACATGGCATGAATCTGAATATATGGGGTACGTCATTACTCAGAGAATTAAAGTGTTCCTGGAAAGCGTTCATCATACAAATGAAATCTGTGATACTGTTGCACTGCCATCAGAAAAAAGGCACGCAAAGCATTGTATACTGCCAAGGTCATCATTGTTGTTGTTGTTGTTGTTGTTGTGGTCTTCAGTCCTGAGACTGGTTTGATGCAGCTCTCCATGCTACTCTACCCTGTGCAAGCTTCTTCATCTCCCAGTACCTACTGCAACCTACATCCTTCTGAATCTGCTTACTGCATTCATCTCTTGGTCTCCCTCTACGATTTTTACCCTCCACGCTGCCCTCAAATACTAAATTGGTGATCCCTTGATGCCTCAGAACATGTCCTACCAACCGATCCCTTCTTCTGGTCAAGTTGTGCCACAAACTTCTCTTCTCCCCAATCCTATTCAATACTTCCTCCTTAGTTATGTGATCCATCCATCTGATCTTCAGCATTCTTCTGTAGCACCACATTTCGAATGCTTCTATTCTCTTCTTGACCAAACTATTTATCGTCCATGTTTCACTTCCATACGTGGCTACACTCCATACAAATACTTTCAGAAATGACTTCCTGCCACTTAAATCTATACTTGATGTTAACAAATTACTCTTCATCAGAAACGCATTCCTTGCCATTGCCAGTCTACATTTTATATCCTCTCTACTTCGACCATCATCAGTTATTTTGCTCCCCAAACAGCAAAACTCCTTTACTACTTTAAGTGTCTCATTTCCTAATCTAATTCCCTCAGCATCACTCGACTTAATTCAACTACATTCAATTATCCTTGTTTTGCTTTTGTTGATGTTCATCTTATATCCTCCTTTCAAGACACTATCCATTCCGTTCAACTGCTCTTCCAAGCCCTTTGCTGTCTCTGACAGAATTACAATGTCATCGGCGAACCTCAAAGTTTTTATTTCTTCTCCATGGATTTTAATACCTACTCCGAATTTTTCTTTTGTTTCATTCACTGCTTGCTCAATACACAGATTGAATAACATCGGGGAGAGGCTACAATCCTGTCTCACTCCTTTCCCAACCATTGCTTCCCTTTCATGCCCCTCGAATCTTATAACTGCCATCTGGTTTCTGTACAAATTGTAAATAGCCTTTCGCTCCCTGTATTTTACCCCTGCCATCTTCAGAATTTGAAAGAGAGTATTTCAGTCAACATTTTCAAAAGCTTTCTCTAAGTCTACAAATGCTAGAAACGTAGGTTTGCCCTTCCTTAATCTAGCTTCTAGGATAAGTCGTAGGGTCAGTATTGCCTCACGTGTTCCAACATTTCTATGGAATCCAAACTGATCTTCCCCGAGGTCAGCTTCTACTAGTTTTTCCATTCATCTGTAAAGAATTTGCGTTAGTATTTTGCAGCTGTGACTTATTAAACTGATAGTTCGGTAATTTTCACAGCTGTCAACACCTGTTTTCTTTGGGATTGGAATTACTATATTCTTCTTGAAGTCTGAGGGTATTTCACCTGTTTCATACATCTTGCTCACCAGATGGTAGAGTTTTGTCAGGACTGGCTCTCCAAAGGCCGTCAGTAGTTCCAATGGAATGTTGTCTACTCCGGGGACCTTGTTTCGACTCAGGTCTTTCAGTGCTGTGTCAAACTCTTCACGCATTATCGTATCTCCCATTTTATCTTCATCTACATCCTCTTCCATTTCCATAATATTGTCCTCAAGTACATTGCCCTTGGATAGACCCTCTATATACTTCTTCCACCTTTCTGCTGTCCCTTCTTTGCTTAGAACTGGGTTTCCATCTGAGCTCTTGATGTTCATACAAGTGGCTCTCTTATCTCCAAAGGTCTCTTTAATTTTCCTGTAGGCAGTATCTATCTTACGCCTAGTCAGATAAGCCCCTACATCCTTACATTTGTCCTCTAGCCATCCCTGCTTTGCCATTTTGCACTTCCTGTCGATCTCATTTTTGAGACGTTTGTATTCCTTTTTGCCTGCTTCATTTACAGCATTTTTATATTTTCTCCATTCATCAAGTAAATTCAATATTTCTTCTGTTATCCAAAGGATTTCTACTAGCCCTCGTCTTTTTACCTACTTGATCCTCTGCTGCCTTCACTACTTCATCTGTCAAAGCTACCCATTCTTCTTCTACTGTATTTCTTTCCCCCATTCCTGTCAATTGTTCCCTTATGCTCTCTCTGAAACTCTGTACAACCTCTGGTTCTTTCAGTTTATCCAGGTCCCATCTCCTTAAATTCCCACCTTTTTGCAGTTTCTTCAGTTTTAATCTACACGTCATAACCAATAGATTGTGGTCAGAGTCCACATCTGCATTCACTGCAAGTGAATGTGAATGTGTAGCGTAACAAGTAGGAGAAAAATAGTGCCAACATCCCATCTCAAAGGCTTTTTAATATCAGGTGCAAAGAGGAGGAAACCACCATGATAAGTAGAACTAAATGTTTAACAATATTTTGTTAAAATATATTATCGATAAAGAATAAAGTTCAGCAGTTAGAATTAGAATTGCAAACACTATACAATATCACTGTATGTATCTCTGAACAATGGTCTAAGGAAAAATAAATTGTGTATTCTGTATTAACATCAGATGATCTGCCTTGTTCCTATAGCAGAAATTTGATGAAATGTGGAGGTTCATGTATTTATGTCAAAAAAGATGTTACATTTAAAATTAGAAAGGGCCTGATAGCATTAAGTGAAGACACAGATTTTGAATTATCAGCAGTTGAAATAACAGAAAAAAGCCAAAAAAATTAATTGTATTTTGTTTGTATAGATCCCCTAGTGGTAATATGAATTTTTTTTTTCTCAAAACTCAATCAGAGTTTGGACAAAGCATCTAGTCCATATGTGTGGATTTAAATATCAATACAATGAAATCAGGTAATACTATATCAGTAGTACATATGTGAGTATCGTCAGCAGCTAGGGCATAATATCACTCGTAAGCTGTCCAACTAGAATGACTAAATAGTCTTCCTCAATAATAGACCATGTGGCAACAGATGTAGAAAGAAAGCACTGTAGGTTACTTGTTCATATTCTAGGTCTATCAGATCATGTCTGTCAGACATTAACAGCAAATATTTATGTAGAAAGGTCTGCTAAATTGAATGCATACAAAAATGTCTTCTCAGAGTTAAACCTATGTCAGTTCTCGTTCCAGCTACATCATGGAAGATGGGAGGCAGTGTATGCAGAAACAAATGCAAACAAAATGTTTAATAAGTTCATGACAATATTAAAATTAAAATTTGAAGAAGAATTTCCCAAAACATTCCATTCCATTGGAGCTTCAAAGAAAAGTATATGGATGTATGGATGACTTGAGGTACCAAAATATCATCTGAAACTGTAATGTATCTCACAGCCATTGCTAAGAAACTGCAAGAGAAATTTCCAGACACATATGTTCTACACCACCAGGACCAGCCACCACACTCAATGGTGTTCTTTCCAACAACAGAGAAAGAGGTGGCACAGGTAGAATACCGACTAAACCATAAAAAATCCACAGGCTTAGGTGAGATCCCAGTCAGTGTCCTTAATAAATGTGTAAATAACATAAAACCCATTAACAATAATAATAAATGAATCTTTCAGACCTAGCTGCTTTACTGAATGTCCAAAATAAGCAAAAGTAATAACAATACTAAAAAATGGTGATCCAGAAAATGTAGAAAATCCCTGACGAATTTCTTTATTATCTTACATTTCCAAAACAATGGAAACCATAATTAAAAGTAGACTAATGAAGTACTTAAAATAAATACAACCTTCTGTACAAAGAACACTTCTGTTTCAGACCCACAAGAAGTACACAATCAGCTATAACACAGTTTACTAAAGTTGTACTTGAAGCACTAGATAAGGGTGAGAATGGAACAGGAATTTTTTGGGATCTATCAAAGGCCTTTGACACAGCTGACCACACAATTTTACTACAAAAATTAGAAATATTAGGAATAATGGATAAGGTGCAGAAGTGGCTTAAGTCATACTTGGCAAATCAGGTGCAAAGAGTTGAAATCTCACATATTTCTAAAAACTTCACCAGCACAACAAAATTCTAACTTCCAGAATTACCTAGACCTTGGGATATCTTCCAGATATCTTCCCACACAAGGTTTAGGTAATGCTGGAAGTTATAATTTTGTTGTACTTGTGAAACTAACCAACGTGAATGCAAAATAAAGGTTGCAGTAACAAACTGATCTGTAACACTCATGACGTCTACATTTTCATCATACTTAATGGTCATATAAATGCACTTTTCCTTATGTAACTTTTAGCAAATGGCTGATGTTACATGGTAACCTTCCTTTGTAATTCATTCTGTAATACCTTCAGTGGAATTGCAGTCAAAAATCTCCTTCCCATTGGTGGATTTTTCTCCTGATTTACTTTGGAAAAGAAATGGGTGGTTTGTTACTACATTAACTCATGTAGTTACTCTTCAAGAAACAATATTCCATGCAGGCACTCTTGACTATCAATAAGCACAACAGTTACTAACCACATAAACAAATAATATGTTACAGAGACACAATACTTTGTTGTGTTTACGAGTTCATTTTCCTGGAATGGTACTGCAACACTTGTTTCCAAGTTAGCACATGAGACAACCACATTTACATGATATAAAGGTGTGTACTTATGTCCATTGCCATTAACTGTGGAATTAAAAATTAACTTAAGCATAATGAGGTTTAGACTCTGTTTCATGTGACTGATCATCTCTGAAGTCTTCAGCATACTGATCTTCTTATTCATTGTAGATTACAAGCTATAATCACATAAATTAATGATGTCACCATAAAATTTACAGTAATAATCAAATGAATGTAAATTGTGTCAGTGTATGCTGTTAGATGACAGCAAAATTCCCTTGTAGTGTATCGGAATGCTGCAGTATATAATGAACAGATTGATACCAAGAATTTCAGAGACTGTAGTACTATTATGCAAAGCTTACACAGTGTTATATACATGTAAAAATTTCTACTGTATTCCTTACACTTATCGTATCAGTGAGAATTAATTAACTTATGACAAAATGAGTTGCATAATGTAAATATATACAAATCCAACTGACTTATGGACTGACTTTGTACAGCAAACTCAAAATATGAGAAACCAAATGTAAATACACACTAAAATTATTATTTTTAAAATGAGATACAAGAAAAAAGTAGTAGTAATAATGACAGAACTCAATGTAAAGATGCTAAAAGGATTTTAGTATCAGAAGTCATGGTGTAATCACAAAGTAATTAAGGGTGTAGTTAATCAGTTGTTAACAGTAAATATTTATTGCAATTTTGATTCAAAAGCTGATTTAGTTCAAGATAATAATTATTTACAAGTTGTTGCCACTATTTGTCAAACTAAATCCTGTAATCAGTTTTCTGAAAGCAAAAAAATTTCAGTTGTAAGTTTAATTGTGTCAGTTAAAAAAATATGCAGAAACTTTTGGTACTTTCTTCCTCAAATTAAGGCCAGTGTTTGATATTAGTAGAATTCTCTTGGCCAGAAATGCCTTTTCTGCCATAGCGAGTCTGCTTTTGATGTCATCTTTGCTCCGTCTGTCATTGGTTATTTTACTGCCTAGGTAGCAGAATTCCTTAACTTCATATAGAGTCAGAATTGTGATTATATTGCTTCTGGCCTGGATGAGATTTTGTGGTGATAAATCTGTGTATGCCTTGGTAGAAATAAATAGGTGAATGTGTTGGCTACATTATTTAGATTTAGTAATCAGTTTTTTTTTTTTTTTTTTTTTTTTTTTTTTTTTTTTTTTTTTTTTTTTTGGTCATCAGTCTACTGACTGGTTTGATGCGGCCCGCCACGAATTTCTTTCCTGTGCTAACCTCTTCATCTCAGAATCAGAGTAGCACTTGCAACCTACGTCCTCAATTATTTGCTTGATGTACTCCAATCTCTGTCTTCCTCTACAGTTTTTGCCCTCTACAGCTCCCTCTAGTGCCATGGAAGTCATTCCCTCATGTCTTAGCAGATGTCCTATCATCCTGTCCCCTCTGCTTATCAGTGTTTTACACATATTCCTTTCATCTCCGATTCTGCGTAGAACCTCCTCATTCCTTACCTTATCAGTCCACCTAATTTTCAACATTCGTCTATAGCACCATATCTCAAATGCTTCGATTCTCTTCTGTTCCGATTTTCCCACAGTCCATGTTTCACTACCATACGATGCTGTACTCCAGACGTACATCCTCAGAAATTTCTTCTTCAAATTAAGGCCAGTGATTGATATTAGTAGACTTCTCTTGGCCAGAAATGCCTTTTCTGCCATAGCGAGTCTGCTTTTGATGTCATCTTTGCTCCGTCCGTCATTGGTTATTTTACTGCCTAGGTAGCAGAATTCCTTAACTTCATTGACTTCGTGACCATCAATCCTGATGTTAAGTTTCTCGCTGTTCTCATTTCTACTACTTCTCATTACCTTTGTCTTTCTCCGATTTACTCTCAAACCATACTGTGTACTCATTAGACTGTTCATTCCATTCAGCAGATCATTTAATTCTTCTTCACTTTCACTCAGGATAGCAATGTCATCAGTGAATTGTATTATTGATATCCTTTCACCTTGTATTTTAATTCCACTCCTGAACCTTTCTTTTATTTCCATCATTGCTTCCTCGACGTACAGGTTGAAGAGTAGGGGCAAAAGGCTACAGCCTTGTCTTACACCCTTCTTAATACGAGCACTTCGTTCTTGATCGTCCACTCTTATTATTCCCTCTTGGTTGTTGTACATATTGTATATGACCCATCTCTCCCTATAGCTTACCCCTCATTTTTTAAGAATCTTGAACAGCTTGCACCATTTTATATCGTCAAACGCTTTTTCCAGGTCGACAAATCCTATAAAAGTGTCTTGATTTTTCTTTAGCCTTGCTTCCATTAGTAATTAGTACACCACAAAAACTGTCTTGATAATGCTAGATGTGGCTAGCAGGCATGTTGCAAAAAGGTAAGCATATTTATTGCTGAAGATTGCACTGTAGTTCCTTCTCTAGATTGTCGCACAGATGACAAAATGGTAGATATCGAAATAGACGACAGAGGGATAGAGAAACAATTAAAATCGCTCAAAAGAGGAAAGGCCTCTGGACTTGATGGGATACCAGTTCAATTTTACACAGAGTACACGAAGGAACTTGCCCCCCTTCTTGCAGCGGTGTACCGTAGGTCTCTAGAAGAGCGTAGCGTTCCAAAGGATTGGAAAAGGGCACAGGTCATCCCCGTTTTCAAGAAGGGACGTTGAGCAGATGTGCAGAACTATAGACCTATAGCTCTAACGTCGATCAGTTGTAGAATTTTGGAACATGTATTGTGTTAGAGTATAATGACTTTTCTGGAGACTAGAAATCTACTCTGTAGGAATCAGCATGGGTTTCGAAAAAGACGGTCATGTGAAACCCAGCTCGCGCTATTCGTCCACGAGACTCAGAGGGCCATAGATACGGGTTCACAGGTAGATGCCGTGTTTCTTGACTTCCGCAAGGCGTTCAATACAGTTCCCCACAGTCGTTTAATGAACAAAGTAAGAGCATATGGACTATCAGACCAATTGTGTGATTGGATTGAGGAGTTCCTAGATAACAGGACGCAGCATGTCATTCTCAATGGAGAGAAGTCTTCCGAAGTAAGAGTGATTTCAGGTGTGCCGCAGGGGAGTGTCATAGGACCGTTGCTATTCACAATATACATAAATGACCTTGTGCATGACATCGGAAGTTCACTGAGGCTTTTTGCGGATGATGCTGTGGTGTATTGAGAGGTTGTAACAATGGAAAATTGTACTGAAATGCAGGAGGATCTGCAGCGAATTGACGCATGGTACAGGGAATGGCAATTGAATCTCAATGTAGACAAGTGTAATGTGCTGTGAATACACAGAAAGATAGATCCTTTATCATTTAGCTACAAAATAGCAGGTCAGCAACTGGAAGCAGTTAATACCATAAATTATCTGGGAGTACGCATTAGGAGTGATTTAAAATGGAATGATCATATAATGTTGATTGTCGATAAAGCAGATGCCAGACTGAGATTCATTGGAAGAATCCTAAGGAAATGCAATCCGAAAACAAAGGAAGTAGGTTACAGTACGCTTGTTCGCCCACTGCTTGAATACTGCTCAGCAGTGTGGGATCCGTACCAGATAGGGTTGATAGAAGATATAGAGAAGATCCAACGGAGAGCAGCGCGCTTCATTACAGGATCATTTAGTAATCACGAAAGCATTACGGAGATGATAGATAAACTCCAGTGGAAGACTCTGCAGGAGAGACGCTCAGTAGCTCGGTACGGGCTTTTGTCAAAGTTTCGAGAACATACCCTCACCGAAGAGTCAAGCAGTATATTGCTCCCTCCTACATATATCTCGCGAAGAAACCATGAGGATAAAATCAGAGAGATTAGAGCCCACACAGAGGCATACCGACAATCCTTCTTTCCACGAACAATACGAGAATGGAATAGAAGGGAGAACCGATAGAGGTACTCAAGGTACCCTCCGCCACACACCGTCAGGTGGTTGCGGAGTATGGATGTGGATGGATGGCTGTGGAAGAGCTACACCACCCATTCAATGAAAGCAGGTACAGAAGTTAAGTATTCAACACTGTTCCCAGAAGTATCTTAACATTTCAATACAATGAAGACTAGTTGGGGCGTGCTGAGAACATCAAGACTGGCACACTAATTATTTTCTCAGCTTGAGGTCTACACTGAAAGACCAAAAGTAATTTGGCAAGTAGAAGAAAAACAGAATTTCATGAAATGATTTGGGCAACAATACCTGCATTACTGGCTGAGAATATGACTACATGGAGGGACAAGAAACCACAATCAAGTGAGTGACTGGAATTAAATGAGTGGGGCTTCATCACCAAGAACATCAAAAAAAAGATAAGTACTGCAATTTTCATATTTTTTCTGGACAGTAGTGAAAAACCCTGGTTAGGCCATGTGAAGCTTTATTTAGTGTTAGCATGTGAAATTGTTTAGAAAATGGAACATCAGAAGAAGAAGTTAGCAATGGATCATTTTCAAACAACAACATGGAACTTGATCTAAATCTTAGTGAGGCACAAATAGTTTTGAGCAGTAATGCCAAATTTAATCAGACTTGTGATGAAGAATCAGGTAGATGGGAATGATAGTAATATTTGCAGTCCATTCTGAGGCTTTAATCACAGATAACTATTAGGAGGGAACAACAGGTTGTCTGAACAACTCATGAAGCTTTTTGAAGAGAAACTGAGTAAAAATTTTAGTATCAACGTAGAATGAACACTGATCAGTAGGATTGAAGCACCAAAAAGTGATTTGGGCATTAAACTTCACATTACAATGAATGAATTAAATGAAATTTTAAGTTGTAAGACTCAAGTCCTGGCATTATTAAAAGTACTTGCTGTGGATTCAGTGTGTGCAGATAAATGAAGCTGAAAAAAATAGTACTGCATAATATGAAATTTTGTTGGTAGAAACTAAAAATGTAATTTTCAATGTTGATGGGTTGGCAATAGTGGATGTTGATTGCCAACAAATTGTCACACATGTCAGAAATGAAGTTAGAAGTGTTACCAATGTAGTCCCAATAGTTTATGCAGATTTTAACGAAAGTAGAAATAATAATACTGAAAAGAAATTAAAATATTCGAAAATTAAGCTAAAAAAAGGCTTGAGTAAATGCAAGAAATGCAAGTTATTAGCAAATACGTAATTCGAACATTTTTTAAACAAAGATGCAGTGGAATTTGTAAATTTAACTGACTGTAGAAGAAAAACTTATTTCAGATGCAAGTTGTGATGAAAACATTTATTTGCCTAGAAGAATAAAAAAGCTAATACTGTTACTGTGGGAATCCAAATGTGTTATCAGTTCATGGAGTGCAAAACTGAGCAGCAACCATGATGTGTACTGTCATACTAGGAACTGTTTTAAGTCAAGAGTATCTTCCAAGCCATTTTTGTGTTTTCTGTTGTGTATGTGTAATGTCAAATTGAAACAAGTGTTTTCAAAGAAATTTATGCAAGAAGTAGATCAGATGAATTTGAAAATAGTGATGATTATGTTACACAGTAGCTTCAGTGCCTCCAGGAGGATATACACTCATTTGTATACTATGTGGATGCTGAACACAGAGTCCTGAGCTAATATGGTTCTTATTTCCAAAATTTGGTTACCAGAGCCACATTCATTCTCTGACTAAGCCATAAATGAAGTTTTCTCCAACTGGTTCCATCAGAGAAATTTTGCAACTTGCTTATACTTCAGGCACTTTACATTGCTGTAATGAAAAAACGTATTTACATTTATGTTTCTAGAGTTAAGATGATGTTTTGCATTTTGAAAAGGAATAATTTTTGACTTTTTCCAAATAATATATTTTTGAATTTAATGACATTAAAAGTACTTTAAGTATCTGTGCTGTCAGGTTTTATAGAAATAGCATAAACATAAATTTTGTACCTATTTTGAGAACTTTTGTACTATATTTTCAACTGAAAAGATAGGAAGTCAGAGTTGATGCTTTCCTACTGTTATTTCTAAGATCTACAGTTAGCTTTTGAATATAACTATTATCATGAAAATGTTGCTAAAGAATTTGTTATAAGTGAATACTAAACTGAAATTTCAAAATTCGACAACTTTTGTGTTTTATCTCAAGTACGTTTCACTGTGAAAAATGCTTGGATTAAGAAGACTACTTTTCAGACCACACGTAATTTTTGAAAACTGTAACAGGTGAGAACTATGGCATATATGAACTGGATTATTGTTTAAAATGTGTTGTGGTGGCTGTTTTCTCATTTTTGAAAGTATTGAACATGTTCTGAATGATTATGATTTGAAAACAGTTACGTTATGGTTAGAATATTTTGTATTTTGGAGACAGTATGTTGAGCATCCATGTTGTGAGAAAGAGGAGTTGACTATGAGTGTGACAATGTGTGATGATGAACAGATTTTCTTCATATTTAAATGAGATATTGCTAAAGTGTGGGATGTATTGAATACTGTGGAGATGATGGTTCAGATGTGGCTGCATCGTGTTAGGAAACTTTATTTTGTGCTGTGGTGTGCGAGGTTCAGTTGTTTCATGTAATGTGTGTTTGTGTGTGTCTGGGAATAATAAAGAGGTTTGTAATGAGTTTACTGAGAGTCTAATGGCAACATAAAGAAGTATACTGACTACTTTGATGAGTGTGTGGTAACGGAACATGTCTTGAGATACTGAAAATAGTGCCAGCCGGAGTGGCCGAGTGGTTAAAGGCGCTACAGTCTGGAACCGCACGACCGCTACGGTCGCAGGTTCGAATCCTGCCTCGGGCATGGATGTGTGTGATGTCCTTAGGTTAGTTAGGTTTAAGCAGTTCTAAGTTCTAGGAGATTTATGACCACAGCAATTGAGTCCCATAGTGCTCAGAGCCATTTGAACCATTTTGAACTGAAAATAGTAAAACTTTTATTACCAAGTCTGTGTCATTCAGCAGCCATTGCCGGATAGACTGTGGTTAGTTGTGAAAAATTTGTTTGCAATGAAGTGATGTTGATGACTAATAATTTGTACCATACAACTGTTACTTATAACAAGTCTAGTCTATTAAAGAGAATAATGCTCAAGGAGGAAATGAGAGGTTGCTCAGTCTGAAAAAGAACCTGAAAACTGTTTTTGATGTAGAGAAGTTGTAGGAGGTTGTTGTTCCTGATGCCATGCAAAAATTTTTGTTATTATGATATAATTTTCTGAAAAGATAATAAATGGAATGGAACATCATTGTCTAGAAGCACACTCTGTCATAGGCATTTGAAATTTTTGTGGGATTATACTTAGAATTTTGACATATTAGTTGTAGGAAACATAAATAGGTTACAAGGATAGTTCCCAAATTTGTTGAAGAATGTATTTGGTAAAGAACATGTTTTGTCATGTTATCACAATTACATCTTGCCGTATATGAGATATATGCATACCCTTGAGTTTTTATATACAAGTATAGTGCAGTCCAAGAATTTATATTTGTTAAAATGAAAGTTAAACATGTAGTACTTCACATTCAAAATATTTTAGGTCATTCTATATAAACATGGTTTGATGAACATTTCAACTTAATGGAAAGAACTTACAGTACTTGACTTCAATTACTTAAGAGACATGATTTTTCAAATGATTGCCTTAGAATCCACTGTTTTGCCATGTCTCTTATGCATGTGTAATGCCATATGCAGATGCCATTTGCAAATTTTAAGTGATGTGCTCAAATGATTTATGCTTATGTTAATTAGCTTTAATCCAATGAAACAGTTGAACTTGACAGAGACTATGTATACTGTTTCTCTGTTATTATATTAAATGCACAATTATTTAATTATTACCACAGTGAGTATTACTCAGACATTTATAATGCACACACTATGCCAGAACACCTACGTATACTGTGTTGACTGAAAGAGGTGATTGTACTAGAAAGGATCATTCCAAACAAAGACTAAGTTACCATTGGCATATGTTCAAATAAGAAAATACCCACTACCAAAACAAAAAATGTATAATGATAATCTAAGCTTGTGACTATGGATATGAAATTATTACTTGTCAGTTTGCCAGCTAATGTTCATGAACAACCAAAGTGAAGCTGGAAGGAGGATAAGAAAGCAATTTATATTCATTTTGTCACTTGCATATGAAAGACTTGGTTTACAGTAATGCATTGTATAGAAGGTGAAGGAGTAGAGATTAAGTTAATTAACTGAATATTATTCTGCAAATTCATGTCAGAGAGAGACATACTACTTGTACTGTCATACTGTGAACACAACTCAATGAATTGACAAATCAATCATATCCATTCTAATCGCCGACACTTTTCATTAGCATTTTATCTTATATATATTGGTGTCCAAAATTAAAGAAACAAATGGAAATTTTACAAGGATGCATTTATTTTGCCACGAAAGAGTATAGAAAAGAATAGTAAAGTAGGAACCATGTAAAGAATACAGAACATAAATAACTACTAGATGCATAATGATAGACAAAAATTTTCTTCCTTTTCTTCCAACTTATTGTATTTTCACACACATTCTGACAACTGGTTAATGTGCTCAGTTTGGGGTGTGACCACCTCTGGCTGCAATACAGACCCAAAAATGACAGGGCATGCTGTGAATGATGTCATCAATGTCATGTTGAGGCAATAACACCCATTCTTCATGTAAGCTGCTTGCAAGTCTTGGAGAGTGGTTGGTGGACACTGACATGAATCAACCTGTCTCCCTACTGCATCCCAGACATACTCTACAGCATTCAAATTGGGAGAGTGAGCAGGCCACGCCATGTGTGCAACATTTTCTGTTTCCAAGAAAACATTAACCACTTGTTCTCTATGAGGTTGAGCATTATCATACATCAATATGAAGTGTGGGTCCACACCACCTCACAACAGCTGCACATGGGGTCCAAAGATCTCATCACAATACCTAACAGCAGTTACACCTTATTGACTCATATGTACAATTTCATGAAGAGGTGTTCAAGTGGTCCACACAATCCCTGCCCACACCATTAGGGATCCTCCTCAATATCGGTATCTTTCCACAATGCTTGGGTCCCAAAATCATGTTCCATGTTCCTGCCAGATGTGAATGCTTGGAAAATCAATCTCCAGATCAAATAAAAATGCATTGTGAAAAGAATATTGGCTCACTGTTGTATTTCCAGGTGGTATATTGACAACTCCACTCCAGACATTTCCTTCTGTGACGCACATCATAGGTACACATACAGCATCCCTCCAACAATAAAGGCCACTCTGCCAAAGACTTCTGTCACCGTTTGTCCGAATACAACATGTTCAGTGGATGCTGGGAGGTCAAATGCCAGTTGCCATGCAGTACTAAGTCGGTACCATCGTGCACTTACAGCTAAATAACACTTCTCTCTGTCTGATATCACATGTGGTTGGTCCTGTTCTGGTCTTTAGGGTACTGTTTTGATCTCTCTAAGTTGTTGCCACATCCAAGAAACAACAGAATGATTCACATTAAGTCATTGGGCCACATCATTTTACGACTATCTTGCTTCCATTCTTCTTATGGCCCTCCACTGCAAAGAGTCTGGTAGTATTCTTCTTCGTGCCATACTGCCCCACTTGTGACTGGATATGTTACTGGCATAACCTGATTTTAGGATGAACTAGTTTTGCCTAGGTCAAACTCATTCATCTTGTTACTGATAGGATAAAACAGTTTTCCCTAGGTCGAATCGGTTTATCCTAGTTAGAATTTACATGCTTTAGGATAAACTGGTATGTCCTAGTCTGAACTAATTTCAACTAGTTTGTATCTTCTATAAGCTTTTCAAAGTAAACTGAATAAAGGAATAGAAATAAAATAGTCAATATGATTCATTAAAGTTATTTATTAACTAATCAGTAATTTCACATCCATCACTAGATCAGCTGTCATATATCCATCCACAGAAATCACCTTATCTGCAATATTCTCACTTACTTATTTTTGCAAGGTTTACTTTGGTGGCACTTATGATTGCAGAGTACTTCATTTTTATTAAAATTGCATTTGTTTGTTGTACAGTTTTTCATGCAACTGCATATCATGAAGCCTTGCCCCGTTCAAAAGAATGTTTTGTGGCTGCAGTCTTTAAAGATATTTCAGTAACCTGGTTAATATCTCCCACATCTAAAAACTTCTGAATGCAGATGTTGAAATCAGTACTAAAAAAATAAAAAATAAGTTAAAAGAAATATTTTTTAATATTTTATTACAAAAAGTTACAGAAAATTTTAATAAAATTATACCTGCAATAATGTTTTTGAAGTACACCATGTTTGGTGCCAACTTTGTAGAGGACCTAATCAGTCTTTTGAAGTATTACTCCAATTATGTTTCGAAGGTCACCTCTGCTTTTATCTACATTTTGGAATAGGTATAGTTACATTGTCTCCAATGTCAGCTGGTGGATGGGATTTGTCAGAAGAAGCTTTCATTCTTTTAGCTTGTTTTTTTTAAATTTTTTGTCGCAATTTTTCTAGCATTTTGAATGTCATTTGCATCAATTTTCATAATGTTATCATGATCACTGTCTTTGTACTGTTCAGTGTTGCTGTCATCTTGATTGCCTCCTTTAGGCCATCTGCATCCTGAATATCATTTATGATTTCTTGAGGCAACAAGGCAGTGGAAAGTCCTACTCTAGATCCGATTCTGAATAATGCTTTGTAAAGTGATTGTTTTATGCCAGAATGGCAAGCTCAATTTTTCATGAATTATACATACCTCAATCCTTCTGACCACTTCGTCGAATTGTTGTACTTCAACCAAGAACTCATCATAGTTTCAATGATTTTGTTGGCACATTCAACCGAATCATGAATTTGGCTGTGCCTTGGTTTTCCATGGACAATTTTCAGTTCTGACCAAAGCTTTGTGAGTTCACTTATAACATTATTGACAAATCCTCTGCCATTATCAGATTGAAGAATGCACAGCACCCCTACAGTTAGGGACATGTCATTCAAATGATAATCCACTTCTTCAGGCCTCTTTGATGTTAATGCATGAAGGAGAACAAATTTTGTGAGATGGTCGTGGTAAACTAGAATGAATTTTAAATTCCTGTCTGGTTGTGTTTGGAACTCAATCAAATTGACTTGGCTTCTGCTATTTATTTCTGAATGGAGAATTGGCTTTGAAACTAGCCCTCTTTTCTTTTTTGTCTTCTTTTGTTGCCAAACATCACACATTGACAAATAGAGGCATATAATTTCCTTTCTGATATTGGCATATTTTTTTGATGTCCTGGCTAACATCCTATCATGACCACCATGAACCACAACTACATGAGCTGTGTCAGTCACATCATAAAGTTCATCAGCTGGAACAAAGTATTTTATATTCCCTTCACACCGTGCAATGAGTTTTTTCACATCACCAATTTTAAAAACCACAAATCGTTTCAGTCTTCTTTTTTATAGTGATGTTCTTTTTTCCAACTTTTCCACATCTCCTACTTGTTTAACCAAATCCGTATATTCGTCTACTGATAACACACTCAGGAAAATTTCCTCCAGAAACTCTTCTCTCCACAGCTTTTGATTGGCTTGTCTACTACACAAAGGCTTATCCAAGATGAAATGGCTCACAATAATTATACTAGGATTATAATAAAATCTTTTAAATGCAACCAACAACTTAACACGCATAGTCTTCAATGTAAAACACAATTCAAAACAAAGAACAGTACAAGTGAAGAGTGGGTGAGAGGCGCGAGGGGCAAGCCAGAGATGATTTGGGGATTCACCATTCATACAGGCAGCAACATGTGGTCCAACTAGGCAAAATTAGTTCAGACTAGGACGTACCAGTTTACCCTAAAACATGTAAATTCTAACTAGGATAAACTGATTTGACCTAAGTTAAACTGTTTCATCCTATCGATAACACAGTGAAAGAGTTTGACCTAGGTGAAACTAGTTCATCCTAAAATTGGGTTTGGCTATGCAGCACACACTACTCCATTTGATAGGTGCCCTGATGTCACTGTTGGTGTGGCTGTCCATTGACCAGAGGCTCACCTTCCATGCAGTACATGATTATACAGACATCTGTTAACAGTTTGCATGATTATACCATGAATTAGACACAAGATGAGGAAATAGTGGTTGTTGCTTTAGTGTTGGTCACCAGTGAATGAATGAGTTGTACACTCTGAAACATAAATAACTTAATTATATACTTGTATTATATGATAATGTTGTTATTGGAGATAATTAACTTTTCACTACTCTGACAAAATGAGTTCTTTTAATAATGTGATATTAGTAACTATAGAACCTACCCTTGCTTACAAGGGAACCTCCCCATCGCACCCCCCTCAGATTTAGTTATAAGTTGGCACAGTGGATAGGCCTTGAAAAACTGAACACAGGTCAATCGAGAAAACAGGAAGAAGTTGTGTGGAACTATGAAAAAAATATGCGAAATATACAAACTGAGTAGTCCACGTGCAGGATAGGCAACATCAAGGACGATGTGAGCGCAGGAGCGCCGTGGTCCCGTGGTTAGCGTGAGCACCCGTGGAACGAGAGGTCGTTGGTTCAAGTCTACCATCGAGTGAAAAGCTTAATTTTTTGTTTTCAGACAATTATCAAACTTCAGGCACTCACACATAATCAACTTCGCTCTCCAAAATTCCAGGACATGTTCAGATTTACTTGGACATATGCAGGATTTGACGGTCTACACACGGAAAAAATTGAAAACGTTAAAAACGTATGTTTTGACAGAGCACAGGGAAAACTGTGCGACTGTGAAACTGTTACATTCATTTGTTACAGTTTATGTGACAAACTCTTATGTTTTCATCACTTTTTTGGAAGTGATTATCACATCCACAAGAAAACCTAAATCGGGCGAGGTAGAAGAATCTTTTTACCCATTCGCCAAGTGTACAAGTTAGGTGGGTCGACAACATATTCCTGTCATGTGAAGCACATGCCGTCACCAGTGTTGTATAGAATATATCAGACGTGTTTTCCTGTGGAGGAATCGGTTCCCCTTGGAGAGGCACGTCGTTTCGTCTACTATTCGCGCGGTTTTGCGGTGCGGTCGCAAAACACAGACACTAAACTTACTACAGTGAACAGAGACGTCAATGAACGAACGGACAGATCATAACTTTGCGAAAATAAAGAAATTAAAATTTTAACTTGAGGGAAGACTTGAACCAACGACCTCTTGTTCCACGGGTGCTCACGCTAACCACGTGACCACGGCGCTCCTTACGCAGAGTTGTCCTTGATGTTGCCTATGATGCGCATGCACTACTCAGTTTGTATATTTTGCTTATTTTTTTCATAGTTCCACACAACGTCTTCCTGTTTTCTCTAATGATCTGTGTTCAGTTTTTCAAGGTCTATCCACTGTGCCAACTTATAACTAAATCTGAGGGGGGTGCGATGGGGAGGTTCCCTTGTTAGTATTATTTATGTTTTCCTGTAATTATGCTCTGACTGCATTGTCAATAAGTAATGCATAAAATTTTTTTCCTCAGTCAATTCTGGTTGAAAAATGTGGAATTTGTTGTGGGACACGGTGGTATGCTTTCACTTAAGCCCCTACAGTGTCACGAATTTCTGATAGGTCGTGGTGCAATACGTAGCATTCAAAATGACATCTGTTGTGGGAGTGTGTTCTAAGCTGAGACTGATCATTAGTTTCTTTTGGCAGGAAACCATAGCATTGCAGATATTCACAGGCACTTTCAGAATGTCTATGGAGACCTGGCACGAGCAAACACATGGCAAGTCACAGGGCAAGGCATCTGTCAGCATCACAATGAGGTCATGCAAAGCTGTATGATCTCCCGTGTGCTAGCTGACTGCACACAGCTGTGACTCCTGCAATGTTGGAATGTGTGGACACTGTCATTCGAGGTGATAAATCGATCACAATGAAACACTTCACTGCACAACTGGACGTGTCTGTTGGTACTGCTGACACACTCGTGCACCAGTCAGGGTATTCAGATGTGTGTGCCCATTAGGTTCCTCATCACCTAATGGAAGACCATAGAGAGCAATGAAGGACCATCCATTGTGTGAAGTTCCTTACATCTCACAAGGTTAATTGTGAAAATTTTTGTCAAACATTGTCATTTCATTGAACAGTTCTTGCTCATCCACCCTACAGCCCAGATCTTGCACTTTCCGACTTTCATCTGTTTGGCCCAATGAAGGATGTACTCTCTGGGAAGCAGTATATGGTTGATCGGGAAGTTATTGATGCAGCACTATTTTGCCGCCAATGTTGACCAGTAGAGTGGTAATGTGTGGGCATGCAGGCCCTCACTGTAAGGTGGTGTAAGGCTGTCACACTGAACAGAGATTATTTAGAAAAATTGTAGTTTGTAGCCAAAAGAATGGGGAATAATATAGTGTATTGGTACCCTGAATAAAATCAATCCGCTTACAAAAAAAAAAAAAAAAAAAAAAAAAAAAGTATTAAATTACTTACAGAATGCTCCTCGTACTATTTCAGAGAGAAGTAAAACAGCTGAGGGAAACTGATTAGAAGTGGGATTTCGGCTGGTGATGCTTCACACTCAAGTTTTTGAGGTGCTTGAAAGTTCATGGAGTGAAAGAAGGGCATTCATGGGGCATTTATAAGAAAAAAATGAATGTTAATAATCTGTGTAAAATAAAAGAAATTGTTATGCATGGGCTCTGTGGTATTATAAGTTGAAAATGGACTGAAAAATACATACATATGATTGGTTTAGTTAATTTTTAATGAAAATCTATATTACTGTTAAGTAACTAATATTTTATAGAAATTTCTATGCACTGTAAACTATAGATTAGAATTTGTCACCACTTTATCTCGCAAGCAGATACAAGAACTGTAATTATTTTGTATAACAAACTTCCTAGCCTGGTACATGAGTGCCATTTCAGAGTCTCACCCATAATTCTTACGTGTGATACTCAGGAAAAGGGAGCATATGTAATGTAGAGGAATGGGACAGTATATGATGAACAGGTCAATACCTAATGTTTCAGAGATTGTGATATTACTATGAGATGTTATGTGTATGTAAAACTTTCAGTTGTTTTGTTTTACACTTACCACATCTACTTATTAGAATTAGTGAACAGTGAAATTATTAATTGCAAAATAGTATGCAAAAAGAGAGAAGTAATAATGATGTAACTCAATGAAAAGACACCAAAACCATGTCAGTATCAAAAGTCATGGTACAATTACAAAGTAATTTTAGGCTGTAGTCAATCAGTTGGTAACTGTGAATATTTCATTAAATTTAGATGCGAAAACCAATTTATCTCAGCCTACTAATTATTTCAAACTTGTTGACTCTATTTGCAAAATTAAATTCTGTAATCAAGTTTATGAAATTTCAATTATAAATTGAATTATGTACAGGTGGTTACAGAATTTGTGAGACCCCTCACCTCGTTGCTATACTGAACTGTCTATTAACCCAGCATAACAGGTAAGGAGACAATGTACTACCAACATATTGTCTATAGAAGTGAAGTCAAAAAACTATCCCAACACTGTCAGGCTGTTTTAGATAATGTGTGAGACTATACTGCCAGTAATTTATTTATCTCTTATGTTCATCCATTGTATGCAATGAAATAAAGACAAAATATTGTTTAGTATGAACTGCACTAATACAAATGAATTTCAACTTAGCATGGCATCAATGAAAAAATATTATTTTTTATAATAGAAAGTATCCCAAGTTATCACAAATCACCAGGAAAATAAGCGCTTTCAGCTTCAAAAGAGTCTGCCACTATGTTCACTCCACAGTCATACTGAAGTAATGTTACAGGATTACCATGTATTATGCAAACATGGAAGTAGGTGCCGATACATAACCAAATCCAGTTAACAAACCCTCTAGTGCAATTATATTAAAACAATTGACAGAAGCAAAAAAAGCAGGCACTAACATGTGTACAATTCAGCAAGTTTTTCACCTATGTATCTACAGGGTAGATAATCAAGGTAGTGACAAAACTTATGGGGGAAAAGTTTTCTTAGGATTTTCTTATTGACTTCCATTCCCCCAGCTAATGACTCTTTCACAGAAGAGGTAAAAATCTTGTCTCAAGCAAGATTTCAACTGAAAACAATTATTGCACTGTCCCACTTGAAGGATGGACACTCTACTGTTAGGTTAGCATTCAGTTACATCAAACAGCACCCACTCATTGACACAATGATGGCCAAGACAGAATTTCCTATGTAGCTGGTAAAGTAAGCTACATTTTCTGTTGGAACAAATTTTTTGGACTCAAAAACATAAATTCCTTCCTCTATGTCATCCCTTATCTATGAGTAACTGAGATTTTGTGTCTAAGTGACAAGAAAATATTGAGTGAATTTACCAGGATAATTCTGGGCCAAACTGGGAAGTAAGGCAACAATCACATAGTTGCCAAACATACTCTACAATGTCACCAATTCCCCATTAGACATGTAAAACATCGCTGCTTATTTGATGAGAATCTTGAGCTGGCTGGCATTGGGGGAACTCACCTCCTGAAGATGTGATGTTGTCAGCTGCCACTGCATTGACTAGAAGCAGAAATACCTAGTATAGGCCAATGAGTTTTATTCACATTTCTGAAACTATGATTTGGATCTAAAGAATAGTCTTGAAAAACATCCAGATGTACCAACTGCATCTTGGACATCACAAATAAAGAACAAGGACAATTATTTTCTTAGTTCTCCTCTTCTGTAGCTGATGTAGGTGGTTTTGTTTACTGCCGTAAGTGAACTGCAAACTAAAAAACTTGTTTAGTGGAAGTGATTCAAATTTTTAGTATCACCAGATTCTATTAACATGATGAGTAAGTAATATTCATTTTTAATATTTTATAACTGGAAACAGTTTTACTTATAAATGCTTGCATTGGCACAACATCTAATACACAATAATAAAAATGAAAAGACAACATAACACTGTTTGTGGGTGTTTGCATCTGGTAATCACATTTCAAATGCTGTGAAGAACATGTAATTTCAAAGAGAATTTTTCATACCAAGCAAAAAATAGGACTCAAAAGCTGTGAAGATAATTAAACAAGTGAATCATTACAGTGCAAATTCTATTCCAGAATAATCTAAACATTTCAAGATGAAATCTAAATAATTTCTTCTCTAAGAATTTACATTATGAAATCATCACTACGCTGCTAACAAATGCCGAGTACATGTAATTAAAAAATTCTTTTAGTTGTTTTAAATAATTTGGTAACTTGAGGTCACAGTGAGGAGTATTTGCCACCTGATACTGTCATCATATCAATTCCAGTGCATTTCAATCCCCTACTAGTATCATACAATTTCATTGAAAAGCTCAGCAATGATACAGTTTCAGGAAGAGAGTCAGAAAGAGAAATGAGAAATAACTAATGTGTAAGTATCTTTTCATTGTGCCTGTCTGCTATGTAATGTGTCTTTTTTATGGCAAGCAGCAATCTACCTTTTCCTTATATTATTGCATTAATTAGAAGTATTTTGCATTAAGTATATTGTACATTAATCTGAGGTCATGTGAAGCAACATTTTATCCCACCCCAGCTACATTTTTGTGGACAATGTTGTTTTTAGAGAGAGAGAGTATTGCTTTTCAGACACATATGTAGTATTTAGAAACTATGTCATAAGATGAAAGTCAGGAAAGCTATGTACAGATAGTGAATGATTATAAATTTAATAACAAGTGGCCCAGTCACATTAATGAGACCACTGTCTATTTTCAGTGTCAATATGTCATAGATGGCAGGTGACAGTACTAACAGTGGAGGACACATAAAACTTCTCAGGGGATGTAGAAAACAGGACAGTCCTTGCTGTAATGTGGAAATGGAGCTGTTTATCTTATATGCAAAAAAGCAAGGATGGAAGCATTTCTGAAATGGCTAAGTCTGTCAACTGTCCACATGTCACCATGATTAAAGTATACTGTGGATGGCAAAATGGTGCCATCCAAAACAGGTGCCAAGACAACTGTGGTGCACCATGGGCCAGAGATGATGGGTGAACGACATCTGTGGAGATGTGTACTGACAAATAGACATCCAACTGTTGAGCAACTGACCACCCAAATTAACCAAGGGGATACCCACATTGTCTCCTCAATGACCATTCAGTGAACATTGCTGTTTATGGTTCTCGACAGCAGGGCCTGGTTTATGCACCCATGCTGACTGCTGTTCATCGACTAGAAAGGCTGGAATTTGTGCAACAATACTGCAGCTGGATGTCCACTGATCTGAAAACAAACACTCTGCAATAGTCATGAGAATGATCGAGCCAAGAGGGTATTCCCTGAGTGATAATGTCATCAATGAAGGTACACATCTATTCTAGGGGATGATGTCCACTCCTACATGTAGTTCTTTTCTTCAGCAGCAGGGCAGTGCAACATGTCACACAGCTTGCTTTGTACATGCACGATTCAAAGAGCAGCAGGATGAGTTTACTGTACTCCCTTGGCCACCATAGTCTCTGGATTTAAACACATTTGAGAATCTGTGGGACCACTTTGATTGGGCTGTTTTCACCATGGATCCCCAACTGAGAAACCTAGCACAAGTGGTCATGGCACCAGAGGCAGTATCTCTGTCACTACCATCTAGACCCTCACTGACTCTCTTCCTCCATATCTCAAAGTGGTATTCAGTGCATAAATAAGTTGGTTATTCAGTCTTTTGACAAGTGGTCACATTAATGTGACTTGACAGTTTATGTGTGCTATGGCCAGAATATTTTTATTTATGCTGTTGTAAGGTGTCTGTGTGTTTTAAGAAATGAAATGATTAAGGTGATACTGAGATGATGATGTATTGCAACCTGATATGAAGTATATAATGTGGAAGATAATGAAGATACAGTTAGGGAACTATATTCTGATATATGGTGCAGTATTGCCTGTTGTAAATATGAACAATGTGTTTGCATCAGGGAAAGTTTATAATGTACTTAGTATGATTCAGATAGCTAAGAGAAAAATACTCATCCCATGAAATAGTTGTGCAGGTAAAAACATGTGATGGGATGATAAAAATATTGAAATCATGGTGAATAATGATAGTACAATGAAATATGCTCACTCACGTTTTGTGCCACCTGTTTGGTAAGACAAGTCTGTTTATTTAGAAAGAAATTTTTTTCAGCTTGGGAACATTACTTCTTTGATATCACATAAGCAGAATGGTAGAGATGATTCATAAATAATTTGAGCTGAAAGAAAAAGGTTTTTCACCAGAAAAAAAATTAAATATTCTCTTGTACAATCAAATATTGAAAAATGCATTTACAAGTTATCAGATGTGTGTACCCATATGAAGTTACTGTTGCAGTAGTTCAAAAGAAAAACACCTTTTGCATGTTGGACATTAAGCTTTTTTAAAAATTTAACCTCTGCACTCAGACATGTTTAAGGTAAAATGTGTCTGGGTGTGTAAGTTAAACTGAAAAGCTCAATGTGCAGCATGCAAAAGGAATTTTGAACTACTGCAGTTTAAAACAGCTGTTATGGAAATGACCACCACAAGGAACTTGAAATAACTGTTATTTTCATTATTTCATTTGCAGTCTGTCAACTTTGTATCATGATAAAAATGAATCCCCCAGAGGAATGTACACTCATTGGTACATGATATACCTAGTGAGCATGGGGCCTAGAGCTGTTGTGGCATTGTTTCTTCCTTGTTTTCTGTGCTATATCCTCTGTCTCTCCATTTAAATCTATCAATGTTATCTCTGTCTATCTACAATGTTTCTTTTTCATTTGAATGAACAATGATTTTGATATACACATTTTTTCTTGTAATTTTTTTTATTATGTGCTTGTCTTTATCAATCATTTAAGTATGTCTGCAATGCATTGCAGATTCAGTAAGTTTTCATTACAGTCTCAGAAATAAGTTGCTTAGCATTTATCATTTGCATATACATACTAAATCGAACAAACTATATTTATCTCTTGTTTCCTTTCCCAATGAGAATGATGTTTCTGCTGTAAATAAACTACAGGGTGGGTCAAATATTAGTGGCCTGGATGAGTGGATACAGTTGGATGTGAATTTGTGGCAGCATTAACAGAGGAGGAAAAGACCTACAGGCACTCCCAACAGGATGGCGTAACTGCCCATACAGCCAGCCAAACCTCTGAGCACATTTACACAATCTTCATGCCTGACAGATGTTAGCAGAGGCCAGTCTGGTCATGGTTCTAGCTGGCCACTCATGTCACCTGATCTATCAGTGTGTGATTACTTTGTGTGGGGAACCGTCAAGTCTGAGGTGTATCGCAACAACCCTCATATTCTTCAAGAATTGCAGCAGAATATTTTTGATGAGACTTCAGCAATACCAGCAGTCCAGCTTCAATCTGCCTTCAGTAACTTGCTGACCAGGGCCCAAAAGTGTCAAGGAATGGTGGTCATTTTGAACTTCTGCTATAGTCAGGTTAGTACTGCATTTCCTTTCCTATCTGTATTTCTTTGTAGCCTGAAAATCTGTTCTCCAAGTCACTTCTATTTGTCCCACCCTATATTTCAAAATGACATGACTGCTTAGAGCTAAATAATCTTCTCTTGGAAAGAAAAACCAATATATTATAATTGTTGTCAAATTTGCCATTTAACAGATACCATTTATGAAGCATATTTTGTCCTAGTTAGGTAAAATATATTGGAATAGGTAAACTTGTATACGTGTTGTCATGGGAAACTTATTTTGTCACTTTTAAGATGGGTTAGAGCTGGTACATTGAGATGAAATTTGGCAAACAGATTGTAGTTTAACTATGAATACACTGTATACAGAATAATACACTGTTCAAAGTAGATGGGTTTAAGGATACGTTAAGATTGTATACTGAAGTACCAGTACTGTCTTTGTGAGATATTGAAAAAAATTTGTGATGTATTGACGATGCTGTTAATGTTCAAGAAGTGTTGATGATGATAATGAAACAGCTGAAGTTTGGGTTTAGATAACATTATTCTGTATTATGGCAACATGTTTGACTATGGTAAAGTTTATGCATGAAAGCTCAATATATGATTACTGTGGTTCTGATAACTCAAGGAAAAGCAGCTTAAAATAACACTAAATAATTATTATAGTAAGAGGGTAACTTTAGACAACAGAAATGATGGCAACAGTAAAAGGCTTGAATATCAAGGAAATTTAGAGTAACAGAGTGTTGCTGACCATTTGATAACATCAAAACGTTAAAACAAGTCTGACCATAAAAATTGTTATTTATGTTTTTTGACAGAGAATTGGATAGAATTTTGAGATCTCAGATTTTCATAATACATCTATTTGTGTTTAAATAAAATAGTTATTAACTTATTTCTTAAATTATATCTTAAGGATTGTATAAATACTTATATATATATATATATATTTTTACTTTGACATATTCTTCCTGCCAGTGTGTCTTACTCTGAGAAAAAGTTCATGTTTGACTACTTCTCCCACAAATTAAGTCACTACAAGATATTTTAATTTGAAACCAATATCTTTCTTTCTTTCTTTCTTTCACTTGTGCCGTTGGTCCCACGGATATGCAGGGTTGGCATAGTTAATCGGATGTGGCAATTTTAGTTGAAGGGGAGGCCGGATGCCCTTCCTGCTGCCACCCCGTACCCCCCGGGAAGGAATTAGTGTACCCCAACTGTCTGTGACTAGTGTAATCCTTGGAATAGTGCGAAAGTGTTCAGATGTCTGTGAGCCATGTAACTGACTCAGGATGTGGGGATCACCTAGGGGGATGTGGAAAACCGCCTAAAACCACACCCAGGATGGTCAGCACACTGCCGGGTGGATTCAGTCCAGGCCGGTGCACCTACCCGAGTCCAGGAAGCAGCACGATACTACGCTTGGCTAACCTGGCTGGTAATTTGAAACCAGTATGGCTATGTATAACTCACAACATCACCAGAAAATAATCAGTGATATTTTGGAGTCTGTCTATTGTAGAGTGGGCAGTTATGGAGTAACATTTTGTTGGAGTCTCTCTGCCGATCAATTATGGACCATGGATTTGATAGTCATTAAAAAGTTGACATGAAGAAATTAACCTGCATCATTATATTATTTCAAAGTAGATATTTCTGAGCAACAGCATGACTTTATCTCACAGCAAGCAGAATCTACCAGCCAGACAAACAGGCAAACAAGAAATTCAACATCAGTGAACACAAAGTTAAGTAATTAATTATGAACTACTATTGTTCATGCTCTCTTGTTCTTGAAAAACTGCAGTTATCATATAAATGCCTGTGCCTGGAGAATCATGAATGAGGCTCCATTGATTTCTGAAAATGTGCAGGCAGACATACATACTGTTGTCATAAAATTGCATGACAAGACTGACACAAATATTTGCAAGCAACCTGAGGCACTATGGCCCCCCTTTGTCATTCAAATTGCAGAACACTCAGCAATCTATGTGCACAATTCCAATAGTCACCATGAATTTGGAAATACTCTGACAGTGATGACAATGGATGCATGCTTTCAGAATGGCCTGAAGAGAACAATGTTCATCTAGTTTTTGATGCAAAAGTCAGGTCAACTGCTTGGGGCATGGACTCAAACCCACCATTATGTCTTGTTAGTTATATGCCTTTCTTCACAGCTGGCACTGACCTGTGATAATGAAAAATATAAAGAAATCAAACAATAATGTACAAAGCTCTCACATCACAGCCCTTCTTAGCTGCTTCTACAATCTCTTCGCAAGACTAGTCTGTAAGAGAATAAACAATGCTATCAAAGTGCATATTCCAACTGATCAAGCAGCCTTCAGACCAGGGCACAGCTGTTGCAAGCAACTGTTATCTCTTACTACCTTATAGAGATTCCAAATGAAGCTAAAAACATCCACAGGGTTGCTAGTGCCCCATCAGGCACCTCCCTAGAGTGAAAACCTCCAAGACATGGATGGGACCAGACAAATGAAATACATGGGGCAGACTAAAATTCGTAAGATGGGCAATCTGTGTACTCCAGTGGAGAGGCCAGCAAAAAGGGGTCTGCACCCCATGTTAGGGGCAACCTGGAAAATTATGTCTCCAATCTGTTCTGAAGTAATTCTTATGTGTAAAATTGCCACTCTTAGCTATCACCTGAATAACATCTACATCACAGAAGCTGAATTAACATCTTGGTATCAAAGTTCATAGTTAGAATTTACTCCTTTAACACCTCGATGTAGAAGTCACAACTTGTAATCAAATGGTTAAAATGGCTCAGAGCACTATGGGACTTAACTGCTGAGGTCAGCAGTCCCCTAGAACTTAGAGCTACTTAAACCTAACTAACCTAAGGACATCACACACATCCATGCCCGAGGCAGGATTCGAACTTGCAACCGCAGCGGTCGCACGGTTACAGCCTGTAGTGCCTAGAACCGCTCGGCCACTCCAGCAGGCACTTGTAATCATTTGATGAACCTTTCTTTAACACAAATGTCATTGGGTCATATGAATAAAACAAAGAGTGTATTTTATTCTGGGAATTTTATAGAATATTCTCAGGTTTGTATGAATAAAGCAAGTAGGAGAATATACTTCACCTGAGAATATTCTCAGCCTGATTAAAAGAGTGGGAGAAGTTGCTCAACGTGAAGAACATTGTCTGATTTTGTATCAATAAAATTAGAGAGCTTTCTCATGAACAGAGAATACTTTGAGTGTTTTTTATCAAATTCTGTTACATACTTTGAGCTGAGTAAGTTCCGTTGAGTTTAAGTTTTACTGTGTTTTTCTGGTAAAAATGACAGAATTTATGTGTTTCAAAACACAAAATATATATATTCAAAGGAAATACTGAAGAGAGAAAAATGTTCAAATGTGTGTGAAATCCTATGGGACTTAACTGCTAAGGTCTCAGTCCCTAAGCTTACACACTACTTAACCTAAATTATCCTACGGACAAACACACACACACTCATGCCCAAGGGAGGACTTGAACCTACACCGGGACCAGCTGCACAGTCCACTGAAGAGAGAACCAGTAGAAGTTTATACAGGTTTAACAATTAAAATATTTTGCCTCAGGAATCACTTACATTTGAAAAATTATGAAAGAAGAGGGGGCAACCTTTCAAGTGAAATGAAACTGTTTTTGCACTACGTAGTTTTTCCATTCTCCCTATAAAAATGAAGCACAGGTGGATTCAGCTGCATGTTTGCAGTGTGTAGTTTAGTACATTTGCATATAGCTATGTAACAAAATTATATTGTCATAAGTTTTGAAATTTTAGTAAAAAGATCTTATCAGTAACTATTTCCAAATGACTTTCCGTACAAGAATTCAATCTGTATCACACAAAATGAGTATGGATGTAAACTGAAGTACCCTTTTTTATATCACTATCACTTTTGTTCTTTCTTCCAATACTGGCTGGCCTATACACAATACATTTTCTCCGAGATATTTTTGTGTTATGTAGAAATAATTACACAGCTCAGAAAAATTAATAACTGCTTAATAACAAACCTAGCAAGACATTTCTCATAAGAAAACCATACATGTGAGTGCTTAGTACTTAAAGTGTGAGCAGACCAATGCAGATCACATTTAACTGAAATTATCTTGCGTTAGAAACTCTTCTGTGTGTGTATGTGTGTGTCTGAGAAGTTTCTCAAGATGGAGAGGAGGTAGTGAGGAAGAAGTGTCTGGTCAGAGAATATGTTTCAAATTTTTTATTCAGAGTAAATTGAGATCTTTCTCAGAGAATGTTCTTTTGCTCTGAGAATCTTGTCCAGAGAATATTCTCTTTTCTATTGATATGACCCATTGAAGAACTCTGAACAATTTTCTGCAGTTAAATGTTCTCAAAGGTTAATTGAATACATATTTATGAGGCAAACATGAAATACTCTAATTTGAAATACTTTGCATATAGTAATTGCTTACTCTTGTTTGACGTGTACAAGTTTTGTATGGTAAGAATTAGAACTATGTTATTTGAGAAGGAACTAGTCCCTAATAATGGTTCAGTTAATTGCATGAAAGGACCAAGTAATGACTTCTAATGAATGGTCATCCACTATTGACTTTGATTGTTCTTGCTTCAGCCTCTGTGTTGTTCATTTGGGCTCATTCTTTTTGGATGGCCACTGATTCCTTGTTCCAGTTCCTAAATTTCTTGTTCAGTAACAAGGAGTCATACATTTTGTTCACTGTATTCATCCATTCTCATTCAATTCCAGACTGTTCTCAAAATCTCAACATCAGTCTCTTAGCATACACCATTCAGCATCCATGGTCAGTAACATTTAATTCTGTTGTAATTATATAAAAATAAATTTGTGTATGATACATAAATTTTTATTCAAGTAACAATCAACTGACAGCTAGAACAGAGAAAACTGATTTTCTTTTTGACTTTTTGATCAACTGCAAAGTTGAAATTTAGCACAAAGCAAGTGGTTTTCTTTTTATTTTTTAGGTTTCAATTGCTTGATTTGTGTAGTAATTTGTAAGATAATTTTAACATTATTTAAAAATTGAGCTATAAAAAAGTTTACAAATAAGTACAAAACTTTCACATATCTTCCAAGAAATACTTCAACTGATCAGCTCCATTACCCACCTTTCCATTTTCAAATATTCTGATTATTTGCATTTGTATGTATCCATGTTTATTTGCAGTAGTACACAGTATAGCCTAAAGATTGCTTAATACTGATGTAGGTAACTTTTAAAGGCACATAAATAATACACTTTTAATAATATTACAGCTATCAACATTTTCATTTTTGAGCAGTACCACAAGAATAATGAAAGAGGTGGTTTGATGGGAATACAAATATTGCAAATATGTCATTAGCACTGCTGGAGGTTCCATGGGTAATTAAAAAGACATCTGATAAGGAAATTTCCCACAATTTTCAGAAGGGAAGACAAGTTATTGGTCTAAGCCTCAAGCTCAAACATCAGGACAAGCGGAAACTAGTTCTGCAACATCAACTGAATATCCCCAGTGGTCCACCCCAACCTTTACTACCTCAACTTCAGCCACTGGAAAAAAAAAAGAAGACTGATTTGGTCCGTCTCATTACCACTGAGAAATTTGATGTGTATGGTGCCTGCATCTCCTACATTTGTGCCACTTTCAACAGGAGTAACTTAACTCTCATTCACACATTTTGCCAACGTTATTAACCCCATTGCAATTCCTAAATGGAAAGAAATTGAGTTTCGATTACCATAATTGATTTGTAAAAAAAAAAAAAAACAAAAAACAAAAAGAAAACCACACATCCATTTAACATTATGAAAGAAAAAGAATTGAGGAATATATTTTCTCATTTTTGCCCCAATTACCAATTTACAAATAGGAATACTCTTTTGAACAGCTTATCCAATCAAGTGTTGGGTGATTTAAGAGGGAAATTAAATTTAATGAAATTTGCTTCAACAACTGATGGATGAGCCCTCCTATATAAACAGAGATGTGTTGCTGTTTCTGTCAATCTCAATGGAGCCGCAAGTCTCTGTTGAAATGTATTAAAGTGCTTGGAATTTTTGCCATGGTACATTGAATTTCTAAAAAAAGTGTGGCATGACAGGCAATATGTAATGGAGTAGTGGCAGCTTTAAGTGACACTGCAGCTAACATTGTTGCTGGAGACTTAACTTGTAAATATCCCCACTTCCCTTGTTTTGCACACACTACCAAGCCCAATAGAGAGTTTATTAATATATATATATATATATATATATATATATATATATATATATATATATATATATATATATATATATATATATCAATATTTAAAAAAATATCTTTCAGACTGAATAAATTCAAGTTCAGATAGATTTTCAAATATTAAAATTAAAACAATAAGTCCTGGCTCAATGGGACTTGCTATTTGTATGCTAGTCAACCTTTTTTTTAAAAGGAAGAGCCCTTAATTTCTGCTTTAGCTGTTCTTAGACATGATGGATGTAAACTGAGGGTAGAAGAGTGCCAAATCAAAAAAAAAAAAAAAAAAAAAAAATTGAAAAACTACTATATATATTTTACAAAACAATTAAAGAGGTGAGCATTGACAAGAATGTGTCATTGTTCATAGTGGAGGTTTTGAGCCTGACACTTTTAGAATTCATTTGTGTATCTAACAATGGGAAGTCCAGATTGGAATATCAACAATATTATGGAAAGGATAGACTGCTACTCTGAGAAAGATGACACATTGAGATGCAGACACACACACAATGAAAAGACTTACGTATTGAGATTAGAGCCAAAGCCTTCTTCAGAAAGGAGCGGCAGGGATAGCAATCATATGCATGTGAGGTGTGCTTGCTTATGTGAACGTGTGTTTTCCTAACTGAAGAAGGCTTTGGCCAAACGCTTAATGAATAATAGTCTTCATTGTATCTGTCTGCAACTCAATAGTATATCTTTATGGTGAGCAGCAATCTATCCTTTTCATAATATTGGTGATGTTTCTATATCTAAAATTCAGGAAGAAGTATGAAAGGGCAACTTGTTGATGTGTCATATCATTGGTCAAGCAACACTTATTGATTCCCCGGTAAAAAAGAAAAAGGCAGCATGATATATGTGGACCTATGATGGAATCGAGAAAAAAGTTGACCAAAGAAGTGATGAAAACAACAAATCCAAAGGCTATGGCTATGAACAAGTGATATTTCTGACATGTTGTTCCAGTAAGAAAGTGATACTCTGTTTTGTTTACCCACATTTATAAGCTTCACTCCTAAAAGGACTACAGAGGGCCAAGAGGAGACACCTCTGGGTGAAGTTGGGATTAATGTTGGGCACCTGTGAAGCATCAGCAACACTACTAAAACATTATTAGAACTCAATCATGTGTTCTCAATGTTTACAAATCACATTTCTTCTGCACTAGTCTTGGCTGTTGCTCATTCATCTGCATGATGGATTTTAGTTTATGTTTGTCCAGTCAGCTCTGCAGTTGCATGCTCACTCAAGGTTTAGTGACCTCAGTGCCATAGCAGGTCATCAGCAAGCAAGTGAGGCCTTGGCCCAATGTGAAGTGGTCTCAGTATGGCTACTGAAGTGTTCTTAGTCCCACTCCTAATTCCATGATGAACCGTGATGACCCATCTGCAATGTAGTTGGTGTTGGTAGTCATGCGGTCCTACATATCCCTGCTAGGTTTCAGCCCTTGGAAGCACCTGAGGGTTGAACAGGAATGTGGACCCAAAGAAGCTCTGCTGCTGGCTTCTGCATTGAAGTACAGTGCTGGTGGCACCCCGTAATGTGGTGTTGTTGGAAGAGCATCAGTTCCTCCATCAGTAGATGGTAGGTGGCAAGCATCATGAAGTTCATCAGGTGAGGACCATCATCTCAAGCACATCTTTGGCTAGTTCATAGACAGCTGGAGCATCTAGGACACAAATTTATTATAATATTGAAAACATACAATGTAGTGCTATTAATGTGAATTTATTATTGGATTCAGTGCTCCTAGGTTTTCATTCCAACATCTTCAAAACTCATACAGCATTGTATAATTAGATAGAGTTGAGGAACAGTGAGCATGTAAGGCTGAAAACATCCCAAAAGGACTGGTCACAGGTGAGCTAGATGCTTGAACATCTCAAGCATGAATAAGTGAAGTATTAGGAGGCACACATTTGTCACTCTGATTCTTGTTTTCTTCCCCTTGTAATTCAGTTCTACTAAGCCAGGCAGGCAAAAGGGTACCACCCAGTATACCAGATGTTTCTGCCTATCAAGATATTTTTCTTTTGAACATTTTACAAAGTGCTAACTTCAATTTAAGTTTAATAAGAAATAGTCATTATTAAGGATACCATCAAATCTAACCAAGGCCCATTAATTTATACCATCTTTTCAACACATGGAGTAAAACACAACCTTCGGTTCTCTTGACTCCTACACAGTGTTGAACATTTTAACTTTTTAATGGTGAAACAGTGTGCTGTGTTATCTGTTCAAGAAAGTTAGAAATAAGAAAAGCAGATCTATCCTTCCAAAACATATACTGGGTACAAATTTCCCAGCCTTCCTGTAAGATACACTAATGAAAGTAGATTTCTGTTCTTTCTGACCAGCTGACTTAATATACATTCCAAAACATGATGAGCCTTCAGTTACTTTCTGAGCACTCTGTCTTTAAGTTTATTGTCAGTGTGAATTTTAAACTTGCTAACTAGCTACCTAGTGACTTTTCATCCATAAAATTATTGCATTTATTTAAGAAGTATTGTCTTCTGATACTGGTAATACACTAATACTAAACAAATAAGCAAGAAACATCATCTGCAAAGAGCACCCTTGGTTCATGGGTGATATATAAAATGGCAGCCAATTCATGATTGTTACCAGCACTCAGCAGAATACTGCAGCAGTTCCATGCATAATCTGCTGCTATTGTTAGAAACCAACAATGCTAATTTTGCCAGTCCTGGTAAGCCAAATTCCATTTGTAAATCTGCCTATGTTGTAGCTGCAGTTAATGTGTAGTAGTTGCAAGACTGGATGTTTGGCAAAGAAAAAGGTAATCAATGAACAACGAGTAGCCTCTGGTGGTCTTACTCTGGAGTAAATACTGTGGACTACAATATCATATTTGATTACACTAAAAAGTCTACTTTAGGGATGCTTCTAACATGTTCTTATTCCTCAAGCTGGACATCATCAACCCAAAATAAATTAATGTTGGGTGGGGTACACCATGCTTTTGAGAAATACCATAGCTCTCCTCAAGGTCATAACAAACATCTATTAATTGATTATTGCATAGAGAACCAAATAGCATAGTTAGTTGTAGTAAAGTAATTATGTCAGTCACACTGTTTGCCATTTAAATTGCAACAAACATAAGGCTGAAATGAAGTTTATTAAATCCTGGGACATGCAAATGATTAGCATTTAAATTCAAACTGCACAAAGAAGGTAAGAGTGACACCATCTACATACTGTGAGAGAAAATCATGGTATGCCTCATGTATAAAAGAGAGACATGTACTAGTGTGTGTCACAATATGGCAGTAGCAGTATCTTGGTTTATTAAGACTATGATTTATTGTTTCATAGAGTGCCATGCTTAGTGCCATGCAGGATCTCAGCAGCCTGCATTACTAGCACCTGAGAGGACAAACATATTGTTTGCTTGGCTGTGCAGGGTAATACTGGTAAGTCAGAAAATGAGCTTATTCACAGCAAGACAAGTATTCACACGGACATTGTAATAATGTCTGGAGCATCAGGGATTGTCAATACATTGAACATTATTGTGTGGTAGCAAAGAGAGACTTAGTGATAGTGGTGTGCCCAATGATATCACTGAGCACAGGAGTGGTGCCATAGTGCTGTTTCAGATGGGATCCAGTTCTGTGTACAGCGTAACAATGGATGTATCCATTTGTGGAGTCTCCAAGGGAAATGTAATTGTCAGACTGCATATCTCATTGGGATCAGCACTTGATGTGATGATATGAGGTGCCACTGGTCACACATGATCACCTCTTACTCTCATAGCTGGTAACATGGACAGCAGCCACTAAATTTATAACATGTTAATCCCATTAACTTTGCCCTAACTTCAAGATCTCTGTGGTATTATCTATCAACAAGTTTACACAAAACCATATGTTGCCCATATTGTCCCAACGTACCTTTATACAGATCACATTTGACTGTTGTACTGGCCAGTAAGTCCTCATAATCACTCACCCATTGAAAGCATCTGGTCATTGGTTGCTGAGAGACCATCACACTGCAAATTGCCAGCCACTGTTATTGATGTACTCTGGCACAGAATTAAAACAGAAGGTAATAATGTACCTGTACATGTTATCCAAGCTCAGTTTGACTTGATGTCCACTCAGGATAGAGCCATCGTTGCTTCCAGAGGGGGCAGCCTTGTATACTAAATGTCACACCCCATATCAGCTAGATATTTAATTATGTATTATTTATATTATGCTGCATCTACATAAAAAGTAACATTCTATTATTTGCTGTCCTTACTGGTGTTGCAATTTTAATGGCTATCATTGTGTGTCACCTGAGCACACACTAAAAATACCAAATTGCTGTCTCTATTCAAGATACCAAATGAAACAATAGTTCACCATCTGCTTCCAGCTGCCTTCTACATTACAAAGACTACATAGGCAAAGTATAATCCTGTCCAGATTTAATGAGAGATGTAAAAGAACTTCTCTTGAAGAATTGTAATACTGTCCTGTTTACCTTATTAAAACTATAAAGGTAAAGAGACATTTTACTATCGATTAGGATATGATCATCTGATTTCTCACACAATATTAAGCTCAATTGCTGGTGGCCCTGGAGTGTGAACTAGCAATTATTCTGTGGGTTCTGAATGTTCTTCTTTTGTTCTTGTCTGGGCTGCCTTTTGGGTTTGTTACCCCAGTGCCAGGGCACCTATAACCTCTCCATTAAAACTTCATTTTGGTTTTCAATAATGATTCAATTTTTAAAAATTGATTGTCCAAAAGCCTGAAAGCTGCTCTGTGTTTCGCTTTTACAATACTATGTATCATTGAGTAAAATAGAACTGATAGCTGGCATTCCACAAGGCAGTGTTATTGGCCCTTTGCTGTTCTAATCTATCTAAATGATTTAGGAGACAATCTGAGCAGACCTCTTAAAGTGTTTGGAGACATTGCTGACATTTACAGGGCCACCTATGAGAGGGTGGAACAACCATGCCACTGCCCAAGGTGGCAAGTTTTTGGGGATGGCTAAAATCTTGAATTTTAGTATGGCTCCATGGATAAATTAAACAAGAAAATTAGAGATTCACATAAATGAAGAAGTATGAGAATAAATTGGAAATACAAATCATTCATAAAATCTAATGTCTTACTGGAAATTGTCTATGGAATTGTGAAACAGATGGCAAAATGCTGCAATTGACACCTTGGGTGCATCTTTCAAAATAGCAAAGTTGTCAACTCTGTTTCTAGCATGTGACTACCTACATCAACTTGACATACCCTGTAGTGAGCCAAAAATTTAATAGTATAGAAATAAGGATAAATGCCAGGATATGATGGTCTGACAGTTCCTATACAGCAACGTGAAACATCTGTAGCAGCATCACTGAGGAAAACAATTTAATGTAAATAAATACAGAATACCATAAGTAAAGAATGAGCTGCTCATCACTTGCCATAGTCCATTGAATTCAGACATTGTGATTAAGCAGTGTTTATATATGGGAACATACATGGTACCCCTTCCCATCCATTCCCTCTCCTTTGGATCTGCCATTAATACCATTTCCATTCCTCTTCTTGCCATGCTCCTCTAAATTTTCTTTGTTTTCTCTGTAACTTCTTTTAAGTTTTCCTTCATTCCCTATTCTTTGTCAGTGTTGAAGCCACAATCAATAGATATATTCTATGGAAAAAACTATCAAACCTTATTTTGGAGGTGAAGCAATAAAACAGCACTGCATGAACTGTTTATCCAGCTTCATACCACACTGTTTTCATTTCAACAACTTTATTTAAGAGTTAAATGTTACTTTCTGCTACAAAAAAGGAAAGTTCTTTCAAAACTGATTGTTTTCAAACATAAATTATGGTTGTGGCATGCCAAAAGGTACCCCTTTCAGTGCCTGACCATAGCCATTTTTCCTTTATGTACTATAGTCACACTAAATAGGCACTGGTGATTTATGCAACCTTTTTGAACAAATAAATCATTTATATGCGTTAGTCACAGTCCTACAATCTTGCACTTTGTACAGCAAAAGCACTGACAGTACCCCAACAATGTATTAGGCTTCCCAGCTGTGCTGGTTGCTACAGGTCTCTCACTGCATACTCCCTTCTGCCAAAAAAAAGTGAACAGATTTTAGTTACATACTCTGCAAGTGAAAAATTAAGTTTAGTTGACATAATTAACTTTTGAGTTATAGCTGAGACTGTATTACTCCATAAATGTTTCACTTCTGTTTCACTTACTTGTGTTCCATTACTGGATCTATTCTTAGAAACACATACATATCAAAAAATGTATGAGTAAGTGTGATATGCAAAAATAAGATGTCATGGATAAATGATGTTGATAAAAGGACTGACTGCCTGAAAATGCAAGGAGGAGGAGTGATAGGGCACTTGAAATTTTCCCATGCAGCAGCAAAATCCCTGGACATGGACCTGGTCATTTACCATCTAGTAAAGTCATCAGCAGATCAAAACCAATTATGAAATGATTTAGACAAGATATCTGAATGGGGTGAAAAGTGGCAATTGACTGTAAATAATGAAATGAGTGAGGTCATCAACATGAGTACTAAAAGGAGTACATTAAGTTTTGGTTACATGTTAAATCACACAAATCTTAAGCCTGTCAATTCATCTAAATACCAGAACCCTTTGGTTATTCTCAATTAGATGTACTGTTACCACCACAAAGGAAACAAAACCAAATCATCACATCTACCTAAACACCGAGTAATGAATACAAATTAAACCTACATCTAAACAACAGTAACTAAATGATCAGAACATGTATATTTCCATATTAATACAGCTAGACTCAAAAAACTCCTATCACAGTTGCTCCACTCCAGTACACAGATATAACATTGTGGGTGTCACCAGTGTCCCCTCACCCCAAATTATGAAATTACACTTCTAGGCAGTTCACAAACAGAAAGAAAAATTATAATATCCGTCAATTTAAAAATGCATGACACTTTTGTATAACACATGTGACAATGATAAAACATGGAATGCACTATAACTAGATCCTGATAATATCTTCAAAATTTAGGCAAGTTGCACATTTAATCCCGACTCTCCTGACCATCAGGAATGTCAGGACTACATGTAAAACTTACGTAAATTTTGAAGATATTGTCAAAATCTGGTTACGTTGCAATTCATGCTTAGTCATTGTCACATGTGGTATATGAAAGTGTCTTCAATGAGGAATATGCTTTTTTTAAACCAAAAGATGCTATAGATCTTCGTCCAGTTGATGAAGGTTAGTTAACCAAATCCAGATATCCCAGCTGCAATCAGTCACCCACACAAACTTGTAATTTTTAGTGTAGAAACAACTGAAGATACTATTGGCCATGGTGTCTTGGCATTCAGTGATGACAGAGAATCTGATGGGGCATCTCAGGTGCCACTTGTTTTGCCCTTGAGGCTCTGCTGCTGAGCCACCTTCTGGCACACCCAGTGTGGGTGGTCTGTGCTCACCTCAGAGAAAGTAGCAAATTGTAACTGATTCTCATTACTTGAGGCAGAAGGTGAATGTGGGAAATTTCTGTTTGGCTTCGTCCATTTGTCCTCAAGGAAAAAAGTGGCTGCTCCTGCAGCAGGGCATGAGCAGGCACAAACAGGTGGGGGAGAAAAAAAATGGTTCAAATGGCTCTGAGCACTATGGGACTTAACAGCTATGGTCATCAGTCCCCTAGAACTTAGAACTACTTAAACCTAACTAACCTAAGGACAGCACACAACACCCAGTCATCACGAGGCAGAGAAAATCCCTGATCCCGCCGGGAATCGAACCTGGGAACCCGGGCGTGGGAAGCGAGAACACTACCGCACGACCACGAGCTGCAGGCCAGGTGGGGGAGAGGTGGATGGGTTTGTTAGTTACAGGGAACTCAAATGTTAGACAGATTATGGAGCCCCTTAAGCAAATGGCACCCAGTGTTGCTAGGGGACTTAATACAAGATGTGGAGGAGGCCCTGCCTGCAGCTTATAATGGCAACAATGACTCCAGTCCCTTGGGTTCTGAGGCTATCCTAAGTTCCTACTGGGTTTTCTGCGATTTCCCTAAATTTATTCAGGAAAATTCCAGGTTGTTTCCTATGAAAGGGCATGGCCAATTTCCTTCCCCAGGATTGAAACAATCAGAGCTTGCGCTCCATCGCAAATGATCTCAGTGTCAGCAGGCCATTACACCTTATTCTTCCTTTCTTCCTTCAGTTACTGCAGGCAGCTGCTGGAAAGGAAGACATGTTGGCTTTGCTCATGGGGTGCAAGAAGAGCTTACAATTGGCAGTTTCATACCCAGTCAATCACTTTTGAGTCAAATGGAGGATCTCAACCAGAGGTCCCTCAGTTCTGTAATGATCTTGGTTGCTGATATCTGGACCTGTGTTACGAGATGAAGAATTGTGGGATTCTCCTAGACAGGTCCATGGCACATTATACGCAGGGAGTGGCTACTAAGATAGCAGAGTACATGTGAAGTGCACTTCTTTTTAGGCTAAGTGGTGGTTTGAGGTCCTCCGATGAAAGCAGTTTGATTGTGTGCAAAGTACAGACACTCTGAATGTCAAAATTTTAACAGTAAATTGCCAAATCATTCATTAACAAAAGTCCCTTGATTTACAGCCATCTGAGAAAGCTGTTATGCTCAAAATAAAATACTTGTACCTGAGAGTTGGATAAAACTCAAAGTAAGAAGCTCTGAAATGTTTAATAAGATATGGATTGGATATGGAAAATGTAGATTAGGCATCTAAAAAGCTGGAGAGTTCATTACAAGTGAAAAAAGTTTTATGTCTATCAATGAGAACATGAGTAACTAGCTTAGGTGACCTCACATTAATCAACAGTTAATCAGTCATAAGGAGTCATAATTTGATTAATCATCCACTTGATTTTGCTGTAATAGTTATAAAATCTTTCAAAGAGAGTCATCTCTCAGCAGTGTAGAAGTAGCCTACTCTGACTATGCAATATTAGTTTGTGATTTTAACCTACTGAGTACAGACTGGAACATCTATGGGCTTACTGCAAGTGACATGGAGAGACAGTCTTGTGAAGAAGTTCTTAACGTTTTAACCAAAAGCTGTCTTTATCAATGGTTGCAACAACCCACATGCAATGGGAATATTCTTGACCTCATATCTATGAACAGGCTCACATTGTCAATCAAGAAGGTTAGGAGAGTTTTTATGTTTGAAAGAATACATAAGCATTTGTTAAAACCTTACTTAGACAATGCATGGATGTCATTTAGTTCCAATATGATTGATGTTGAGCAGTTGTGGGTAAAGTTTACAGTGATAATAAGTGTGCTCAGGAGAAGTACATGCTGAATAGTTGGATTAAGGAGGGGAAAACTTTCTACGGTGTAATAACAAAATTTGGAAAAGTTGTTAAAACATATACTGTTGCACTCTCAGTTCAACAACTCCCAGCTTCATATGTTAGCAAAAGACCCTTCTTAGAATCCTAGAAAGTTCTGGACCAATGCAAAATTGTTAAGCAGTTCACAGGCTCCTATTTAGTCACTTTTAGACTAGTGTTGTGTGGAAATAGAAGACTGAAGTTTTAAATCTCACATGTAAAACATCACTCACACAGGAGGGTTGTATGTACTAACCATTGTTTGATTGCTGAAGAAAATCTCATTTGGAGTATGTGGAAATATGCCTTCCTGGTGTTGAAAATTGGATGAAATAATAGTAAACACTTAAGTCACCCGGTCCAGATACAGCCCAAATCCAGTTTATCATTTAGTACTCTCTGTAATTGGCCCCAAAGTTAATTTGCATTTATCACGAATTTCTCACTGAGTGGAAAGTTCTATGCGACTGGAAAAAAATACAGATTTATTTATTTATTTAATTGTATGGCTAGGGCCCCCTGTCGGGCAGACATTCGCTGGGTGCCGCTCTTTCAATTTGACACCACTTGGGTGACCTGAGGATGATAGGATGATGATGAGGACAGCAGAACATCCAGTCCCTGGGTGGAGAAAAATCCCCAACACAGCTGGAAATCAAACCCGGGCCCAGAGGACTGACAATCTGTCACGCTGACCATTCAGCCACCGGGGGTGGATAAAGTACAGATGACTCCTGTATATAAGAAAGGTAAAAGAATTGATGCACAAAATTACAGATCAATATCATTAATATCAGTTTGCTGCAGAATTCCTAAGCATATTCAGTGTCGAAATATAGTAAATTTGTTTGAGAGGGGAAAGCTATCTGCAAATGAACATGAATTTAGAATAAAGGAAGGAGGAGGGAAGATTAAACTTTAACATCCTGTGGATAGTGAGATCATTATAGATGGACCAGAAACTCAGATTACGTAAAAATGGGGAAGGAAACTGGCCATGCCCTTTTCAGAGGAACCATTCCAGCACTTTCCTAGAGCACTTTAGGGGAATCATGTAAAATGTAAGTCTTGATGTCTGAACCTTCATTTTCCTTAATCTGAGTTCGGTGTTTTAACCACTGTGTCACCTTTCTCAATACAGATTGAGAATAGATCACTTGTGTGGAACTCAATCTGCATCTTCTGGCATGATGTCTTGTGTACCATGGATGAAGGTTAACAGACAGATCCATATTCTTCAGTTTGCAGAAAGTATTTAACACAGTGCCACACTGCAGACTGTTAACAAAGGTGCGAGCATAAGGGATAGGTTCTCAGGTATGTGATTGGCTTGAAACCTTTTTGAGTAATAGAATCCAGCACATTTTCCAGGATATCAAGTCTTCATCAGGGACAACACCATCAACAGGAGTGCATCAGAGAAATGTGATAGGACTGCTCTTGTTCTGTAAGTACATACACAATCTGTTGGATAGCAATCTATCTCTGATTACTGATGTAGCTGTAATGTAAGGGAGTTACAGGGAAGTAACTGTTCAACTCCCAAACCAGTTATAACCAGTTACTGATCTTAAGTCACTGATGAGATAAGACATCCAGGGTATCATGTTATACCTGACAATTGTGCAAGGTATATTCTAGGTCACCCCCAACCTTCTCACGCAGTGGCGGCAACTGCGGTTATCTTCAAGGTCATGATGTAACTTAAAGCCTCACCCACACCTGTAGGGCATCTGTGTGTGGTACAGTCAAGGTCAGTATGTAACCTGATGCCCCACCCATGGATCCTGGGCTACAGTGCATAAAATTGGTGAGAAACTGACACACACACACACACACACACACACACACACACACACAAACACACACACATACACAAAATAGTGCAATGGAGCTAAGTGTGTTTACAATAGGATAAAGTCAGTTAATTTAAAATTATTACTTCCCTCTGTTACGTACATACCATATTTACCCGAGTATAAGATGATCCTAAATATAGGATGACCCCCTTTTTTTAAGAGGCTCCTTGAGAAAAAAATATTTTTGAACATATTCTGACTAATCAAAATTACAAAATTTCATTGACATTAGGTATCTGCCTAAAAAGTTAACATTAGACCTATTCTAAACTTACACCATTTATTGATTGTCTACAGTTTGATAATACAAGGAGCAATAAAATAAACAAAAAGAAATAGTTTACATAATTTTTTATCTTCATTGTCTTTTTTGTTTAGCCTGTGGTCTGTGGTACCATTCCTAACAGGACAGCTGTGAAACTTGTACCTTCATTGTCACAAATGTTTGGCTGTTTCTTCTGAATACAATTCCTTTTTTTCCAAACTCTTAGCATAATTTCCTTCTACATTGACATGAGAATGTTACAATGTCACTTGCTACAAAAACATATTATCTGCCAGTCACTCTCTTGTTGAGTGAGAACTGCAGCTGACAACCACCCCCCCCCCCCCCCTGTCCCCCTCCATCATTCCGATCTTACCTCTTACCTCAAGGTGAGCATCGACAACAATGCTGCAGGAAACATGTTCTGGTGTAACATCAACCGCCGACACATTGGCCTGAATGAAACAGCAGAGAAGGCTGTGCAATGATGTCAGCCAATAGAATGCTGACTAGGACGACACCACAACAAAAGTGGCACCTATACGAAGAGAATATAAGCGCCGCTCCTGCTAGCCTCGGCCACATTTGAGGGTTGGATTCCCTCAGTTCCGAGTCGAGGAATCACACTGCCTGGGCTACACTCAGGGTGTATTGTCGATTTGGAGGGGTCCCAGCCAGTGCTGTTATCTTTCCAACTGTCTGCACGCTGTCACTGCTGCTTGCTGCCCAGTCCTTGCCGCCTGTAGTTCGCCGCCGACGCCACTGCAGCCTCCGGGAGCCCGCCGCTGCCACTGCTGCCTGTTCACCGCCTCCCGGTGCTCGCTGCTGCTGCCACCGCCTGGTCGCCAGCTCCCAGTGCTCACTGCCATCGCTGCCACCGCCACCTCCCGGAGCCTGACGCCACCTGGTCACCGCCTCCCGGTGCTCGCTGCCACCGCCGCCGCAGCTTCCTGGTGCTCACTGCTGCTGCTGCCGCCACTGCTGTCTCCACCAGCTCACAGCTGATGTCCATCCTCCTCCGCCGCTGCAGCAGCAGGGCAGGGCCCCGATCCCCCTCCCCACCATCGCAGCCCAGCAGCAGCCTTTCTCCATAGGCTGCTCCTGGACACTGTCATCGTCTGTGTCTTCATGTTAGTCTTCATCTTAGTCTTTTGTCGTTTCAGTCTCTTCTACCACGTCCAATCCCACCACCTCTGTGGTATACACTTCTCCCTCTGCTTCAGCTACCACCATCACGTGGTGTGCACAGGCTAACCCTCCCATGTCCATCCCACCCCTCATGTCCATCCCTACCCCCACTCTGTTCACTTTCCCTTCCACCCCTACAGCTACACCTATTCCCTCTACATGGACTGATCCCATCTTTCCCCTTCCTCATTCCCCTGCCATTCGTGCATCTGCAACCCCAGGTTCTCTGCCACCGACTACGACACCGCCGCCGCTACAACCACCAGCTACAGCAACAGGGCCTTCCACCTCCTGCCTGTAACTCCCGTCCCCCAATCTGCCTCCCACCCTGCTCCCAAGAAACGCCTCAACACCACCCCAACCCAATCCACAAGCTCCAAGAAACCCATGTATGTGAAAATGATGAATGGGTATGTTCAGGTTGTTGAACAGGTGCCTTTACCAGGCTGAAATGTTCACTGCAGCAGTCCAGCTACTGAGCCCATCCATGTGAGAAGGCCCTGAGGCAAGCAACCAAAAACTATCCTGTGATAAATGTACTGGTACCGGTAGCCTGTAAGTTCTACAATTCCTAGTCATTTTCAAGACTGTTTTTGTGTTTCTTTATTAGCTAACAGTGGACTTTAAATCTGGAAACATATTTATTTTTTTACATACTTGTGGGGTATATTTATATTTGGATAGGCACATGACTATGTGAAGCTGGACGCTTCTGTGTTAAAATAATTGCATGTTACAGGCGGTTTTGCTGTTGTGAAAATATGTTCACAGAAACAAAATAATTGGGATAACACACTGATGACACTGTAATCACATTATTTCTCTGTAACAAGGCACTGGAGGCCATGGGTACCTTCTACCGAAACACTTAGAAAATATCCATTAAAGAAAGTTCTGTTGCTAGATAATAGCCATGGAAGAGGTGTGGGCCAGCTCTTGCAGGAAAAATTAGGTGACAGGTACCAGGTCACAAGTATTTTTAAGCCCAGTGCATGTCGTAGCCAAGTGATAGCTGATGCAGGATCACTGTGCTAGGTTTTTACAAAGCAGGATCATATTGTGGTAGTGGATGGAGCAGGAAACAGTATTGATAGGGATCAAGGCTGCAATATTGAATGTGATTTGGTAAAAATAGCATCTGCAATGAGCCATACAAATGTTGACGTAGTTCCTACTTCCATGCAGTATAATCGGCCCCAATTGAACAGCTCTGTCAGGAGGGTGAATATGGAGCTAGATCAGTTGCTTTGGTGGGCAGCTACTTTGCAGGCATAAGTTTGGTTCCTGTTGATGTTATTGGTAGGTGGGACTTCACAAAGCATGGCCTGCATCTCAATAGGAAAGGGAAGGGTAAATTGGCTGGGATGATAGCAAAATCTTTTTGGCGAGGGGGCAGGGGGGAGGAGGGATGGGAGGAGGCCACAAACTCATGGGAGCACTTCTGTTTTAGGCTAAGAGCAGTGACCAATCATCGAACATTGATTGAAATTACGCTTAATGAGAAGCTCAGACAGGCAGATACAAGAGATGTTAAAATTTCACAAGATTCTCATAACAGTACAGTGAAAAATAATGTTATTATGTCACAAGATTCTCGTACAACCACAGTGAAAAATAATGTTAATATACTGCATCAGGATATCAGGGGATTAAAAAACAAATTAGATGAGCTTCTTATTTTTTTAGAAGATTTAGAAACTGACAGTGGAATACACGTATTATACCTGTCTGAACATCATATTGTCACAGGTACAGAAATGGAAAATGTAGGTGGATACAAGCTTTCAGCACATGTAAGTAGAGACACTACGGAGAGAGGAGGAGTTGTCATATATGATAAAATATGTCATAGAGTGAAAAATTCGGAAGCAAAAAAATTTTGTGTAGAGCAACATATAGAAGCATGAGTGTGTGAGCTTAAACTGAATAATAGTACTTTTATAATTGTAGCCATGTATAGGTCTCCATTTGGAAAGTTTCAGCAATTTTTGTAAAACATGGATTCTTTGTTGTGCTATCTGTCAGACAGGGGGAATCAAATTATTGTTTGGGATTTTAATGTAGATTTTCTGAGAGAATCCAATAAAAAGCTTGAGCTTTCAGTATTCCTTGGTTCTTTCAATCTGAAGTCAGTTATTGACTTTCCTACTCATGTGGTACAGGAAGCAGCACAGTGATGGATAATATTTTTATAGTCCAAGATAAATTTAATCAAATAAAAACTTTTCCTGTTAAGAATGGTCTGTCTGTTCATGTCGCACACCTAGTTACAGTATACAGCATAGCTTCATATGCTAATGCAAAACAATCCTCCAAAATAATGTGTTCAGTTAATAGCTTAACAACTGAAAATTTTAGGGAAAGCTTGCAACAGTTAGATTGTGATGAGGTGCACAGGGAACCGATGCTAATTTAAAATTTAACCTATTTGATGATACCTTTGTGAGTATACTTGAAAATGGTTTCCATAATGAAACAGTGAATATAATTGTAAGAAACCATCTAAAAAGCAATGGCTTACTAAAGGGATAAAAATGTCTTGTAAACAGAAAAGGGAAATGTGCATTATGCCTGAGATTAGCACATCTAATAACAAAATTAAAACAATTTGTAATATTGTTAAAAGGGAAACAGGGCAACTGAGAGCACAGGAAGACTGCATTTCTATCAGACTCAATGAAAAGTTTGTTAACAAGAAGTCAGAAGTGTAACACATTTTTAATAATCATTTTTTAAGTGTTGTAGAGAAAATAGGATCCAGCTATTCATTAGAAAATGCAACACAGTACATGGAGGAGGCAATACCTATGCAATTTGATAAAACTGAAATTCCATCCACCTCTCCCACTGAAATTAGGAAAATAATAAATTCACTCAAAAGTAAAAGCTCACGCAGAATTGATGGCATTTCCAACAGAGTACTAAAAGCTTGTTATTAAGTGATAATTAGGATTCTCAGCCACATATCTAGTACCCCACTGAAATAGGGCATTTTTACAGATAGACAGAAATACGCTATTGTTAAACCACTGCATAAAAAAGGGGATAGGTCTGATGCTAACAACTACTGCCCAGTCTCACTTCTGACAGCTTTATCCAAAATTCTTGAAAAAGTAATGTATTCAAGAGTAGCATCTCTTACTTTTAAAACTGAAGTACTGACAAAATGTCAATTTGGTTTTGAGAAAGGCTTTTCAACAGAAATTGCTATATGTTGTACCCTGTCTACACATAAAGTATGATGGGCCTAGGATCACTAGACAACAATTCAAGCAAATTATATTACTGAATTTTATTACAAAAGGAAATGATTACAATACTTAACTTTGTGTTCAACAGATGTGTCGCAAGCATAGGGCAACTGGCAAAACAAGAAATCTTTTCAGCATAGACAATGCTACATAGTAGAAGTGAAATAACTAGTCTTGCTGCTATTCTTGAACTTGCTGCTATAGAACTCTTAGAACTCATAGAACTGGGCCACGGCCATATGGTGGGGCGCTGTGGTCCTCTTTGTGTAGAGGGCGCTGCTGTCTTGTTGTCCACATGCAATTGGTTGACGTCTTCTTCACAGCCGTCTCTGCTCTAACATTTCTGACTGGTGTGCCGGCACTTCACTTTATGCCAGAACACTATATATGCTTTCACTGATCGAATATTAAATGCTTTGAACAACTGAACATCACCCATTGGGATATTTTGTGACCTCTCAAAGGCTTTTGATTGTGTGAATCATAAAATTCTTCTAGATAAGCTTAAGTATTGTAGTATAAGTGCGACAGTACAAAAATGCTTTAATTCGTATTTAACTGGAAGAATGCAGAAGGTAGAAATTAAGTGTACAGATAGTCTGCAAAAATCAGCCGAGTCCACTGACTGGGGAAGTATCAAGAATGGTACACCACAGGGTTCAGTCTTGGGTTCCTTATTGTTCTTAATATGTATTAATGACTCTCTGCTTTATATTCATGAAGACACAAAACTAGGCCTTTTTGATGATGATACAAGTATAGTAATCACAACCCAACAGACAAGAATCAGCCGAGGAAATTTTAAATAATGACTTTCAGGAAATCCTTAAGTGATTCTCTGCAAATGGACTCACTAAATTTTGTGAAAACACAGTATATACCATTCTGTACAGTAAATGGCATAAGACCATTGGCAAATATAGACTGTGAAAGACTGTGAACAAAAATCTGTTGGTAAGGCAGAATATTCCAAAATTTATGGGTGTGTGCAGTGATGACAAATTGAACTGAAAGAAACACATTGATGATCTGCTGAAATGGTTGGGTTCAGCTGATTATGCTATCAGGTTTATTGCATATTTTGGTGATAAACATATTAGTAAATTAGCCGACTATGCCTATTTTCATTCACTGCTTTCATATGGCATTATATTTTGGGGTAATTCATCATTAAGGGAACAAGTATTCATTGCACAAAAGCATGTAATCAGAATAATAGTTAGAGCCCACCCAAGATCACATTGCAGACAGTTATTTAAGGAACTCAGGATATTCACAGTACCTTCACAATACATATATTCACTTATGAAATTTTTTATTAATAACCCATCCCAATTCAACTATACCAGCGAAGTGCATAGCTGCAACACTAGAATAAAGGATGACACTCATCTACAAACTACCGTACGAGAGCTGTTGACTGGGAGCGTGTACATGGGCGTACCCAGCGAGGGGCAGCTGCCCCCCCCCCCCCCCCCCCCAGAAGATATTTGAACTCGTTTGCGCAGATACGGGAGTAATTTTTTCGTCTTCGGCACGTCACTGTCGGCAAATCCTAGAAGATTATTACTGAATTAAAAACTTGTATTTTTAAACAAGTGCATTATTATATTTAAAATGTTTATTGAAAGCAGTTTTTCACTAGTTTACCGTTTTATTTAATAAGAAGTGTAGTATGTTGTCTCGAGTCCTTGTTTCCTGAGACTAGTACGACCTGCCCCCCTTCCCCCCCGTAGATTTCATATCCTGGGTACGCCCTTGAGTGTGTAGCCTATGCCACATGAAATCGATTTACACACAGCTAGCGTGAAATTAATTTGCTAACTCTGGAAATCAGCATAAGTTGATAATGCCACTATTGTTTAGTCACAAAAAAGTACTCTGACTGATAATACATCCAAACGATGTATTGTCTTGCAGTTGAAGGGAACACTTTCGTTCGCCTGAGAAAACGCTACCGAGAACAGAACCAATCTGGGTGTGTGGCTGTCGATGAAATTACTCTTATTTTTCAGCCATATTAAGAGTATACAATTATTACTCTGAAGATAAATCGACGAAATGTGAGATTTCATGTTATCTAGGAATCAACAGCCGTTCTTAAACAGCAACAAAACAATACTTGCATACCCTACCTTAAAACACAACATCAACAGGTTGTCTTCGATAAACCGAAATGGCTACTCTTGTTTGATAAGGTGCGTCCCAGACAAAATATGTGGCATCTGCGAATGCTTTTCGATGGGCACATGCACAGCTGTTGTATTTACAATCCAAGATGAAATTAATACGATTTTCCAACAAAACTACTTGCTGAGATTTTGATGAACTGTGTGAAATACTCTCGGAACTATTGGCAACTGAGTAAACCTGCAATCAAATATTCGATGGTCTAGATACTACCATTTTCATGCCTGTTAAAATATGAAGCTCATACCATATTAGGAATGCAACAGTAAGAAGGACATTTTATTACATTGGTCTTTACTCACTGGAAAGAGTGAGTCATAACAATGGCTGTAGGCAAGATTGCCTGTACAGTGAACCTGAAGTCACGTTTTACGCACAGTGGCAGGAAATATAGTGCGCGATTCCAAAATAACAAGCTTCTACAAAAACTAAAGGGTGGGTAATTTTAAAAGTCCGTCTGTAAAACGCACGTTGAAAAGCAGCTTAAATGAGAGTTTTGTCCAGTGTATGATAATCGATTGTCGCACACGTCGCAGGAGCCAACAGTTTCTGGATGATGCGTTCAGACAGGAAAAAAGAACTGTTGAGAAGTGTTCTCTGAAAAATAATCTCAACTTCCTTAAAACACGTTAAGCGATGTGCACTTGGTTCCTTAAACAAGCCTACTCCCGACCGTTTCTGCTCTATCTTAAGAGCACTGTAAGTAGACTATTAGGAAACTTAACCTTAAATTAATATGTGATAAATGCTAACTCAGAGTTAGCAACAAGTTTCCGATTTACGGTCTTCTAAATCAGTTCAGTTATGGACCAAAGCGAAAACCAGTCGGCTCGTCGACTGCATTCGGCAAAACACTTCTTCGACTGCATGTATCACCTACAGTTTCAAAATTTTCCTCCACGTTCTGTAAAGAAGTCACTGACCGTTAAGGACTTAAGAGTCTGGACGTGAGTGAAAGCTTCGTGAATGGGGCGTCCGTGCAGAGAATTTCGTGATGTCCTAACATGTGGGCACCTTTGCTGCCAGGAATACGTAGTGGAGCTTCTTCACGTTTCAGAAGCCCCGAAATGTTGTATCGAAAGAAAGTAAATGCATCCTTTGACCGTTTTTTGTCCCAGCTGCGTCTTAATTACGTTCCTCTCGTTTCCTACACTATGTGATAAAAAATATCCGTACACCTATTAGCAGACATTAACGTGGGGCGTGTCCACCATTCGCCTTTATGACGGCTTGAGCCCTGCTACTGACACTTTCAGTGAATGTCTGAAAATGTGGGGGAATGGGTGGATGCAGTGTCATGCTAATACTATCAATCATCGTCTCCGAACTCTTCCCTTACTGTACGCAATGTGTCCATATCCTTCGGCATTTAGCATTTTGGTAAGCACAGTAAGAGAATCATGCCATTACCTTGATAAACGCCTTGTCTCCTTTGGTACCGGTAGGTTCACTTCTTGAGACATCTAGTTCTCAATTCCGCGTTACATAGGCGTGTCCGGATATCTTTGATCAGAAAGCGAACATGACACTCAGCTCGTAAAACCGAACACCGCAGATATAGGCTTCTATACGCTACGCGATTTACCTACTTACTTATCGATGTTTTCTTACACCTCACGGGGTGGACAATGTACTTTTTTTTAGACTACGATGATCAATCACACTCCAAGTGCTGTGGAATAGTGTTTAAAGCATTTAACTCTCTTACAGCAGCAGCAGAAATACAATCCCCGTATGAGCCCGGTGATTCAGTTATACCGTGGTTTCCGTAAATTACTTCTTGTGAGTTCTAGGATGGTACCTTTCAGGGACCTCGGCCAATTGACTGATTCATTATTCTCTACTTGAGGACGGCTGATCCATGCCCGAGGCAGGATTCGAACTTGCGACAGCAGTGGTCGCGCGGTTCCAGCCTCTAGCGCCTAGAACCGTTCGGCCACTCCGTCCGGCACGCTTCTAGTCGTTTCTGTGTATCGCACAGATAATCATCCAACCCAGCCAAGGTTAACTTGCGATAAACGGCTATAATGAATGTGCAAGAATGCCCGAAAGTGGAACATACTCATGGAAATGCTTATTAGATTGCCTTGTGTGTAGTTTGACCGTAAATTTTGATATTGACTTGGTTTAATAATCATTAATTCATAAACAAATAATTATAAGTAGGATGGCACTGGAGACCAAAGTTATCACCGAATGAAACGCAGCGCTTAGCGCACTGGACACACCTTAGAAGGTCGGTGGTTCAAACCTCCATCCAGCCATCCAGATTTATCTCTCTTTCTTTAAGCCGTTAGACGTTAAACCCTAATATTCTTCACAAAGCTGCCTCTATCTTCCCAAAGTCAGCACCGAACTTCAGAGCAACGCTTTCGCTTGTCTTAGGGGATATTTATAATGTAAGCAGGTTTAAACAGACGGAGGTTGCAGTTGCTATGTAGAGTTAATAAACACCGTTAATACTGTTCATACCTTTGAAATTGTTGGTAGCATAAAAAACAATTTAATTTAACTGCAAAGTCTTTATTCCACGTAATAGTTAAGACACTGGACTCGTTTTCGGGGTATGGTGGTTCGAATTCCCAGTCAGCCATCTAGATTCTAGTTTTCCTTGTTTTCTCTAAATCAATTAGGGCAAATGCCGGAACAGTTCCTTTCAAAAGGACAGGGCTTATTTATTTTCCCAATCCGAGGTTCTGCTCAGTTCCTACTGACAACGTCATCGACAGGACGTTAAACTTCAGTCTTCCTTCTTACCTTTACGACTACAATCAATAATAGAAAGTTATAACGCGAAACCACGATTTTTTGTAATTGTGACTGGTCTACTGAAGAAGGCTACCTAGGTTAACTCATACAGATACCGCCAATATACACTGAAGAACCAAAGAAACTGTTACACCTGCCTAATATCGTGTAGGGCCCCCGCAAGCATGCAGAAGTGCCGCAACACGACGTGGCATCGATTCTACTAACGTCTGAAGCAGTGCTGGAGGGGACTGATACCATAATCCTGCAGGGATATCCATAAATTCATAAGAGTACGAGGGGGTGGAGACCTCTTCTGAACAGCACGTTGCAAGGCATCCCAGATATGCTCAATAATGTTCATGTCTGGAGAGTCCGGTGAGCAGCGGAAATATTTAAACTCAATACGATTTTGAGACACTCGGTAGCAATTCTGAACGTGTGGGGTGTCGCATTGTCCTTCTGGAATTGCCCAAGTCCATCAGAATGCACAATGGACATGAATGAATGCAGGTGATCAGACAGGATGCTTACATACGTGTCACCTGTCAGAGTCATATCCAGACGTATTAGGGTCCCATATCATTCCAGCTGCAACGACCCTGGCCGTTACAGAGCCTCTACCAGCTGTAATAGTTCGTGCTGACATGCAGGTTCCATGGATTCATGAGGTTGTCTCCACGTCCGTACACGTCCATCCCCTCGATATAATTTGAAACGAGACTCGTCCGACCAGGTAACATGTTTCCAGCCTTCAACAGTGCAATGTCGGTGTTGGTGGGCCCAGGCGTGGCGTAGTGCTTTGTGTCGTGCGGTCATCAAGGGTACACGAGTGGACCTTCGGCTCAGAAAGCCCATATCGATGATGTTTCGTTGAATGGTTCGCACGCTGTTACTTGTTTATGGCCCAGCATTTAAATTGCAGCAATTTGCGGAAGGGTTGCATCTCTGTCACGTTGAACGATTCTCTTCAGTCGTCGTTGGTCCCACTCTTGCACGATCTTCTTCCGGTCGCAGCGCGGTCCTAGAATTAATGTTTACCGGATTCCTGATATTCACGGTAAAGTCATGAATTGGCGGTAAGGGAAAATCCCCACTTCATCGCTGCCTCGGAAATGCTGTGTCCCATCGCTCGCGCGCCGACTGGAACACCGTGTCCAGACTCACTTAAATCGTGATAAGCTGCCATTATAGCAGCAGTAACCGATCTACTAACTGCGCCAGACTCTTGTTGTCTTATATAGGCGTTGCCGACCGCAGCGCCGTATTCTGCCTGTTTACGTGTTTGAATCCGCATGCCTATACCAATTTCTTTGGTGCTTCAGTGTGCGTAAGTACACTACTGGCCATTAAAATTGCTACACCACGAAGATGACGTGCTATAGACGCGAAATTTAACCGACAGGAAGGAGATGCTATGATATGCAAATGATTAACTTTTCAGAGCATTCATACAAGGTTGGCGCCGGTGACGACACCTACAACTTGCTGACATGAGCGAAGTTTCCAACCGATTTCTCATACACAAACAGCAGTTGACCGGCGTTGCCTGGTGAAACGTTGTTGTGATGTCTCGTGTAAGGAGGAGAAATGCGTACCATCACGTTCCCGAGTTTGATAAAGGTCGGATTGTAGCCTATCGCGATTGCGGTTTATCGTATCGCGACATTGTTGCTCGCGTTGATCGAGATCCAATTCCTGTTAGCAGAATATGGAATCGGTGCGTTCAGGAGGGTAATACGGAAGACCATGCTGGATCCCAACGGCCTCGCATCACTAGCAGTCGAGATGACAGGCATCTTAGCCGCATGGCTGTAACGGATCGTGCAGCCACGTCTCGATCCCTGAGTCAACAGATGGGGACGTTTGCAAGACAACAACCATCTGCACGAAAAGTTGGACGGCGTTGGCAGCAGCATGGACTATCAGCTCGGAGACCATGGCTGGTGCTACCCTTGACGCTGCATCGCACACAGGAGCGCCTGCGATGGTGTACTCAAAGACGAACCTGGGTGTACGAATGGCAAAACGACATTTTTTGGATGAATCCAGGTTCTGTTTACAGCATCATGATGGTCGCATCCGTGTTTGGCGACATCGCGGCGAACGCACATTGGAAGCGTGTATTCGTCATCGTCATACTGGCGTATCACCTGGCGTGATGGTATGGGGTGCCATTGGTTACGCGTCTCGGTCACCTCTTGTTCGCACTGATGGCACTTTGAACAGTGGACGTTACATCTCAGATGTGTTACGACCCGTGGCTCTAGCCTTCATTCGATCCCTGCATAACCCTACATTTCAGCTGGATAATGCACGACCGCATGTTGCAGGTCCTGTACGGGCCTTTCTGGATACAGAAAATGTTCGACTGCTGCCCTGGCCAGCACATTCTCCCGATCTCTCACCAACTGAAAACGGCTGGTCAATGGTGGCCGAGCAAGTGGCTCGTCACAATACGCCAGTCACTACTCTTGATGAACTGTGGTATCGTGTTGAAGCTGCATGGGCAGCTGTACCTGTACACGCCATCGAAGCTCTGGTTGACTCAATGCCCAGGCGTATCAAGGCCGTTATTACGGCCAGAGGTGGTTGTCCTGGGTACTGATTTCTCTGAATCTATGCACTCAAATTGCGAGTAAATGTAGTCACATATCAGTTCTAGTATAATATATTTGTCCAATGAATACCCGTTTATCACCTGCATTTCTTCTTGGTGTAGCAATTTTAATGGGCAGCAGTGTACTTAGCCAGGCAACAAAAGTGAGGCACCGACAGGAGGACGAGAAAACGAAATGAAACTTCACAGGTTGAGAGGGTATGTGATGTTTCAAATATTAGAAAATCGAGTCAAATTTATAAAGAATTTGCCGGCCGGAATGGCCGAGCGGTCTATACGCTACAGTTAGGAACCGCGCGAGCGCTACGGTCGCAAGTTCGAATCCTGCCTCGGGCGTTTGTGTGTGATGTCCTTAGGTTAGTTAGGTTTAAGTAGTCCTAAGTTCTAGGGGGCTGATGACCTCAGAAGTTAAGTCCCATAGTGCTCAGAGCCATTTGAACCATTATAAAGAATTTGACAGTATGAGTCCACGTATGAATATGACGTTGCGTCCCTTCTGTCCTGGCTGCATGAACTAATTCGGTACGGAAAGGTGACCTATGGCCGTTGAATCCTCTCTTGAGACATACTGACGCATAGCTGCATTAACCGGTCCTTGATATCCTGGGTACTGGAACTGAGACGGAGGTGACGTCCGAACTGCTCCCACACTTGTTTTATTGGGAACAGATCTGAAGATCATACTGGTCACGAAAGTACTCCAACATCACGCAGTTTGTTCATAGAGACATATGGTATGTATGAACGAGCATTGTCCTCTTGAAAACTGTCGCCACGATACTGTCGCATGGGACACAGCGCACGAGGACGCAGTATGTCCTTGACATACCATTGCACCGTCAGGATTCTCTCAATCAACACCAGCCGTGACCTGAAGTCATATCCGACGAATCGTTATACCATGATGTCAGAAGTAACACCAGTGTGCCTCACCAAAACTTTGGAAAAATGGGGCATTCCTCAGGTAGCCACCATCCTCGCCCACGATGGTCGTCCAGGGTAGTGCAGAACTGCGATTCATTGCCGTACACACTATGATGCCTTTCATCAGCAATCCATGCTTTCTCGTCACGACACCACTCTAAACGCAGCCGTTTAAGTTTTGTCAACAGTAGCCAGCAGCCTGCGCGTAAGACAGTAATTCCCTATTCCAATTCCTACTAATCTCCAACCAATTGTGCGGGAGGATGCAGAATGTTGCAGGAAGTCCATTACTTGTTCTCGGATTGCTGGTGAAAACGTGAAGGGGCTATGATGTTCTAGGTGCACAGTATGGTGACCCTCCAGTTGTGGTTAGACATGGTCTACCAGTACCTTGCCTACGAATACGCCTACCCTCACGTTACCATGCAGTCCAACATCGGGCCATTGTCACATCCGTACGTAGCTCAGCCGGCCGCTGTGGCCCAGCGGTTCTAGGCGCTTCAGTCCGGCACCGCGCGACCGCTACGGTCGCAGGTTCGAATCCTGCCTCGGGCATGGATGTGTCTGATGTGCTTAGGTTAGTTAGGTTTAAGTAGTTCTAAGTCTAGGGGACTGATGACCTCAGATGTTAAGTCCCATAGTGCTCAGAGCCATTTCAACCATTTGACGTCGCTCAAATTTGGATGCTGACCTACCGACCGAATGGAGACCCACAATGAGCTTCTTGTTACTCCGTTAGCTGCTGATAACGCAATTCCATCAGAGTACACGCTATCTACATGTCTTTCATAGTGAGCAATCAACATCTGACGGTCTTCACACACATATGAGAGCCCGCATCTCGTGGTCGTGCGGTAGCGTTCTCGCTTCCCACGCCCGGGTTCCCGGGTTCGATTCCCGGCGGGGTCAGGGATTTTCTCTGCCTCGTGATGGCTGGGTGTTGTGTGCTGTCCTTAGGTTAGTTAGATTTAAGTAGTTCTAAGTTCTAGGGGACTGATGACCATAGATGTTAAGTCCCATAGTGCTCAGAGCCATTTGAACACATATGAGCATTACTAGACGTGGTAACAACACTAAACACGAACATCCCTAACACACACTGGTGGCCATTCTATGTGTCACAGAGAATTTCTACTGTAATCATTTACATACCCACTGTTGATGTGTACGTGTACGAAGTTCCATTGGCATCCGACCATGTCTTCCGGGTGCTTCACTTTTTCTGTCAAGTGGTGTATGACATTCTTATCTGCAGTGGTCAGTCATGTAATTTTTTCCACTCTGGGAGACTCCAATACAACAAAAATGAATCTGCAACAGTATGCACAGTTTGCACACCCTTGAACTGACGACTGACCCAACGTACTGAGGTTCTCTATCCAATATTGTAATCTAGATCAGTCATTGTAGACACCGGTCGTGATAATGCTCCACCTGGTGGTACAGGGGGTGGCAAATAAAAGTGGTCCGGACGAGTGGATACGATTGCCCGTGAATGTATGCGTATAACCACACCCCATGACGTGCGCACTTTGTGTACACCCGGCACGTGATCCACACCGGTTCAAAGCGCAGTACGGTCTGTGTCACTGTGAGCGGAGCAGTGCAAAGGGGTCCATGGTACTCACAGTTGAGCAGCGAGTGTTTGTTGTGGAAAGTTACGTGACAACAAAGTCAGGGAAACAGTGTGGTCAGTTGCTTGCTGAGAAGTTTAATTGTATCAAAGTGTTAGCCAAGAGTGCTATGCAGTCCTTCGTCTGAAAGTGTGCCCACACTTCAGAAAATGTGTCTCCAGTTCACGAGAAAGTGCTTCAGAGTCCTAACAAATTAACCCGGCGCCTGTCGCAAGAGACAGGCAAATCACATCTATCACGCAGACGAATACTTCACCTGGACCTGTTCTCCGGACCACTTATTTGCCCCACCCTGCATATGCTCAGCTAAAGTGGGCACGTGCCTAAAAATGTCCTGACCATAGTGCAGATTTCAACTTCCTCTCGACTTGCATGTGTAATTAACCTTGTCCTCTCGCTTAATCACTGTGATTGTGATCACGGTAGAAATGAGTCTGAATGAGAGGTGTAGGTTGGTCACAGTCAGTGTGCTCCCTGCCGCCGTTGGATAAGCAGCTGCAGCAGCAAGTCGTATACTCCTAGCTCACTCATTTGTTACATAGTTTAATTCTCAATTTCTTTGCGTGTTTTTGGTACTTGCATTGTTTAATTCATAAATTTCGGGCGTATTATAGTATTTGAGAGTTGTAGCATCGCGTTTTAGTACCTGAATAGTGTAAAATCGCGTAGTCTCCTTCCGCCGCCGAGCAGTGTGTCAGCAGTGCGCAAGTAGCAGCATTACTGCATTTACTAGGCAATCTTGTATTTTAATAACCGTTTAAATTTTGTGTCGATTTGTTTGCGCTCTCTGTAGATTAGTTCAGACGTTCTTTGCACAACAGTTTTTAGCATGGATAGGGACTGCAACTGCTGTGTTCGGATGCAGGCTGAGTTGGCATCCCTTCGCACCCAGCTTCAGGCAGTGTTGGTTTCGGCCACACAGCTTGAGGCTGTTGCCAATGGGCATCACTGTGGGGGTCCGGATGGGGGTTTGTCGGGGACGGCCAGCTCGTCCCACGCATCCCCCGATCGGACTACGACTGTGGTTGCCCGGCATACTGCCCGCATTGAGGCTGATCCCTCACCTGTGGTAGAGTGGGAGATCGTCTCAAGGTGTGGCAGGGGGCGAAAGACATTCCGGAGGGCTCAACTGAAGGCCTCTCCAGTTTGTCTGACGAACCGGTTTCAGGCTCTGTCTCCAGCTGATACTGATCTTCGGCCTGACATGGCTGCTTGTCCTGTTCCAGAGGTTGCCCCTCAGTCTGCAAGATCCGGGCGGTCGCAGAGGGTGGGCTTACTGGTAGTTGGGAGCTCCAACGTCAGGCGCGTAATGGGGCCCCTTAGGGATATGGCAGCAAGAGAGGGGAAGAAAACCAATGTGCACTCCGTGTGCATACCGGGGGGAGTCATTCCAGATGTGGAAAGGGTCCTTCCGGATGCCATGAAGGGTACAGGGTGCACCCATCTGCAGGTGGTCGCTCATGTCGGCACCAATGATGTGTGTCGCTATGGATCGGAGGAAATCCTCTCTGGCTTCCGGCGGCTATCTGATTTGGTGAAGACCGCCAGTCTCGCTAGCGGGATGAAAGCAGAGCTCACCATCTGCAGCATCGTCGACAGGACTGACTGCGGACCTTTGGTACAGAGCCGAGTGGAGGGTCTGAATCAGAGGCTGAGACGGTTCTGCGACCGTGTGAGCTGCAGATTCCTCGACTTGCGCCATAGGGTGGTGGGGTTTCGGGTTCCGCTGGATAGGTCAGGAGTCCACTACACGCAACAAGCGGCTACACGGGTAGCAGGGGTTGTGTGGCGTGGGCTGGGCGGTTTTTTAGGTTAGATGGCCTTGGGCAAGTACAGAAAGGGCAACAGCCTCAACGGGTGCGGGGCAAAGTCAGGATATGCGGGGACGAAGCAGCAATCGGTATTGTAATTGTAAACTGTCGAAGCTGCGTTGGTAAAGTACCGGAACTTCAAGCGCTGATAGAAAGCACCGAAGCTGAAATCGTTATAGGTACAGAAAGCTGGCTGAAGCCAGAGATAAATTTTGCCGAAATTTTTACAAAGGTACAGACGGTGTTTAGAAAGGATAGACTGCATGCAACAGGTGGTGGAGTGTTCGTCGCTGTTAGTAGTAGTTTATCCTGTAGTGAAGTAGAAGTGGATAGATCCTGTGAATTATTATGGGTGGAGGTTACACTCAACAACCGAGCTAGGTTAATAATTGGCTCCTTGTACCGACCTCCCGACTCAGCAGCATTAGTGGCAGAACAACTGAGAGAAAATTTGGAATACATTTCACATAAATTTTCTCAGCATGTTATAGTCTTAGGTGGAGATTTCAATTTACCAGATATAGACTGGGACACTCAGATGTTTAGGACGGGTGGTAGGGACAGAGCATCGAGTGACATTATACTGAGTGCACTATCCGAAAATTACCTCGAGCAATTAAACAGAGAACCGACTCGTGGAGATAACATCTTGGACCTACTGATAACAAACAGACCCGAACTTTTCGACTCTGTATGTGCAGAACAGGGAATCAGTGATCATAAGGCCGTTGCCGCATCCCTGAATATGGAAGTTAATAGGAATATAAAAAAAGGGAGGAAGGTTTATCTGTTTAGCAAGAGTAATAGAAGGCAGATTTCAGACTACCTAACAGATCAAAACGAAAATTTCTGTTCCGACACTGACAATGTTGAGTGTTTATGGAAAAAGTTCAAGGAAATCGTAAAATGCGTTTTAGACAGGTACGTGCCGAGTAAAACTGTGAGGAACTGGAAAAACCCACCGTGGTACAACAACAAAGTTAGGAAACTACTGCGAAAGCAAAGAAAGCTTCACTCCAAGTTTAAACGCAGCCAAAACCTCTCAGACAAACAGAAGCTAAACGATGTCAAAGTTTGCGTAAGGAGGGCTATGCGTGAAGCGTTCAGTGAATTCGAAAGTAAAATTCTGTCTACCGACTTGACAGAAAATCCTCGGAAGTTCTGGTCTTACGTTAAATCAGTAAGTGGCTCGAAACAGCATATCCGGACACTCCGGGATGATGATGGCATTGAAACAGAGGATGACATTCGTAAAGCTGAAATACTAAACACCTTTTTCCAAAGCTGTTTCACAGAGGAAGACCGCACTGCAGCTCCTTCTCTAAATCCTCGCACAAACGAAAAAATGGCTGACATCGAAATAAGTGTCCAAGAAATAGAAAAGCAACTGGAATCACTCAACAGAGGAAAGTCCACTGGACCTGACGGGATACCAATTCGATTCTACACAAAGTACGCGAAAGAACTTGCCCCCCTTCTAACAGCCGTGTACCGCAAGTCTCTAGAGGAACGGAAGGTTCCAAATGATTGGAAAAGAGCACACGTAGTCCCAGTCTTCAAGAAGGGTCGTCGAGCAGATGCGCAAAACTATAGACCTATATCTCTGACGTCGATCTGTTGTAGAATTTTAGAACATGTTTTTTGCTCGAGTATCATGTCGTTTTTGGAAACCCAGAATCTACTATGAAGGAATCAACATGGATTCCGGAAACAGCGATCGTGTGAGACCCAACTCGCTTTATTTGTTCATGAGATCCAGAAAATATTAGATACAGGCTCCCAGGTTGATGATATTTTTCTTGACTTCCGGAAGGCGTTCGATACAGTTCCGCACTGTCGCCTGATAAACAAAGTAAGAGCCTACGGAATATCAGACCAGCTGTGTGGCTGGATTGAAGAGTTTTTAGTAAACAGAACACAGCATGTTGTTTTCAATGGAGAGACGTCTACAGACGTTAAAGTGACCTCTGGCGTGCCACAGGGGAGTGTTATGGGACCATTGCTTTTCACAATATACATAAATGACCTAGTAGATAGTGTCGGAAGTTCCATGCGGCTTTTCGCGGATGATGCTGTAGTATACAGAGAAGTTGCAGCATTAGAAAATTGTACCGAAATGCAGGAAGATCTGCAGCGGATAGGCACTTGGTGCAGGGAGTGGCAACTGACCCTTAACATAGACAAATGTAATGTATTGCGAATACATAGAAAGAAGGATACTTTATTGTATGATTATATGATAGCGGAACAAACACTGGTAGCAGTTACTTCTGTAAAATATCTGGGAGTATGCGTGCGGAACGATTTGAAGTGGAATGATCATATAAAATTAATTGTTGGTAAGGCGGGTGCCAGGTTGAGATTCATTGGGAGAGTCCTTAGAAGATGTAGTCCATCAACAAAAGAGGTGGCTTACGAAACACTCGTTCGACCTATACTTGAGTATTGCTCATCAGTGTGGGATCCGTACCAGATCGGGTTGACGGAGGAGATAGAGAAGATCCAAAGAAGAGCGGCGCGTTTCGTCACAGGGTTATTTGGTAACCGTGATAGCGTTACGGAGATGTTTAACAAACTCAAGTGGTAGACTCTGCAAGAGAGGCGCTCTGCATCGCGGTGTAGCTTGCTGGCCAGGTTTCGAGAGGGTGCGTTTCTGGATGAGGTATCGAATATACTGCTTCCCCCTACTTATACCTCCCGAGGAGATCACGAATGTAAAATTAGAGAGATTAGAGCGCGCACGGAGGCTTTCAGACAGTCGTTCTTCCCGCGAACCATACGCGACTGGAACAGGAAAGGGAGGTAATGACAGTGGCACGTAAAGTGCCCTCCGCCACACACCGTTGGGTGGCTTGCGGAGCATAAATGTAGATGTAGATGTAGAGATTACGAAGCTAAGTAAATAAGAATTATAGAAAGGCTCAAATAAAAAGACGTATTCGCTGAATTCTTCTCTGGGATAGTTAGCGAACGTTCAGTGCAGCTACGTATCGACTCACAAAAAATCAGTAAAATACATCTATGCCATATGTCATCGTTATCTCCATCGCCTGTCCCCGTACTCGCACCACACAAAATAATATGGAAAATTACACACTAATTAATTACCAGAGTTCCCGAATTAAATTTGAGCCTCAAGTGCTTCATTTTGTTTACCCTAAGTAATTATGAAGTTTTACCTCGATATCTTGTGGATATAGCATCACACAGTCATAGGCACATTGTTGTCCGTGGAGGCTGACCTGAGTGGCAGAAGTTTAAACTAGAATCGTGAGCTCGAGGTACACACTTGGGGCGATGTCTTGCGAAAATTTCAACGACTAAGAGCACTGATGGCCGTTAAAGGTTCACCGGGAAAGATAGCATGTAACAAAATTTTGCTGATTTGTCGTATATGGCGTAGCAGGAAGAACATGTTATTTTGAAGTATACATAGTGTAAAATTTTGTAGACTAACTGCCACCTCTGGCAGCAACCCGACTGAGCATCGTGTCGAACAGAGCTTGGATGACAACTATCGATCCGTCATTCCATGCTGTTTCAACTCTATACCAGAGTTCATGAATAGCAGTGACTAGCAAGAGGCGCCGTGCCAGTCTCTCGACAACACAGGACCGAATGTTTTCGAAGGGTGAGAGATCTGTGGAACATGCTAACCAAACCTACCCTCTGTTTCGAAGTAGGTACGGACAGAAAAGAGCAACAAGCGGTCTTGCGTTACCTTTCTGAAAGATACCACGAATAGCTCAGAGACAGGCACAACCACCTGTCTCAGCATCTCAATAGCAATTGTTACTGCCTAAGTTCCAGGCTATGTGAACCACAGGCGCTGTGTTATGTACCCAACCACACCTAACTGCATCACGTCAGGGGTCGGACCCACATGACGACGACGAATGGAACCTGGCCAAATTTTTCTCCGTGGAGCCACCTCAGATACGTCCATATCATGATGGTGTACATAGAAACACTCCCGTATCCAGTGTTGTCGGTGGGCTCACCACGATTGGCACGTCACATCGAGGGAACCTGCAACAACAGTCACGGCGTAGACAGTTCGCAATGGTCCAGATGTCGTCGAACTGAACGTATGGACACTTGAATTGCTGCAAACAAGGCCATTTGCTGACGCAAGGTACTTGATGTGGCTGTAAGATCACACATGTCTGAGAGAGCTATGTCTCTGTCCTCTTGGGCTCTAGTCACGTGGGATAGTTGAGATTAAGCAAGGTGTTGACAGTTCGCAATGGTCCAGATGTCGTCGAACTGAACGTATGGACAATTTACTTGCTGCAAACAAGGCCATTTGCTGACGCAAGGTACTTGATGTGGCTGTAAGATCACACATGTCTGAGAGAGCTATGTCTCTGTCCTCTTGGGCTCTAGTCACGTGGGATAGTTGAGATTAAGCAAGGTGTTGACAGTTCGCAATGGTCCAGATGTCGTCGAACTGAACGTATGGACAATTTACTTGCTGCAAACAAGGCCATTTGCTGACGCAAGGTACTTGATGTGGCTGTAAGATCACACATGTCTGAGAGAGCTATGTCTCTGTCCTCATGGGCTCTAGTCACGTGGGATAGTTGAGATTAAGCAAGGTGTTGACAGTTCGCAATGGTCCAGATGTCGTCGAACTGAACGTATGGACACTTGACTTGCTGCAAACAAGGCCATTTGCTGACGAAAGGTACTTGATGTGGCTGTAAGATCACACACGTCTGAGAGAGCTATGTCTCTGTCCTCTTGGGCTCTAGTCACATGGGATAGTTGAGATAAAGCAAGGCGTTGACAGTTCGCAATGGTCCAGATGTCGTCGAACTGAACGTATGGACACTTGACTTGCTGCAAACAAGGACATTTGCTGACGCAAGGTACTTGATGTGGCTGTAAGATCACACACGTCTGAGAGAGCTATGGCTCTGTCCTCTCGGGCTCTAGTCACGTGGGATAGTTGAGATGAAGCAAGGCGTTGAGCATGGTCGTATTCGGATAACAGTTGTTGAATACAACCAACGATACCAGCAAAACTGCGGGATGATAAACGACAATCGCAGTAGACCACCGTGCTGCCACTTTGGCCTTACGGTACGTAATCCCAGTCTTTTGTCTTTCTCACTTTGTGCACAGCTGCCCCTTCTACGTGCTTGCTCAAATGGTTCAAATGGCTCTGAGCACTATGGGACTCAACTGCTGTGGTCAAAAGTCCCCTAGAACTTAGAACTACTTAAACCTAACTAACCTAAGGACATCACACACATCCATGCCCGAGGCAGGATTCGAACCTGCGACCGTAGCGGTCGTGCGGTTCCAGCCTGTAACGCCTTAAACCGCTCGGCCACTCCGGCCGGCGTGCTTGCTCAAGTTCTAATAACACTACTATGTCACATTTCATTTGGTACTAGTCCACTCAACGCTGTAATAAGAGCGACATGTCTCCTACATAGCCTTGTACCTAATTCTAATACCAAAGGAGAATTATCGACCGTTAGTGCCCACTCTTCTGATGTTGAAAACTGCGGTTGTCTTACGAGCTAAGAGGCAGTGTTTCATGCTTTCTCTTTGACTAAATCTGTCTTCAGGAAGTAGTTCAATAAACTTTTCTTTTTTTCTAAAAAGAATCAACAAACCTTGCTTCTTCTCGTGCAGTTATTCTCTCTCATGTAGTTCTTCTATCCGAAAATGTTTCACTGAAGACTATCGTACTTCGGTTCCTCCTTTCAATCGTCGCACGAACGTTGAAATGACAAAACATCGAAATAAGAATTCACAGGAAAGAAAATCAATGAAAATTGCTCAACAAAGGAAACATGACTGGATCCTATGAGGTACCTATACGATCCTAGACAGAGTACACGTAAACATTTGTTCGTCTCCAAGCAGAAAACTATTGTTGGTCGCTGGGGGAACGATGTGTTCCTAGTGGTTGGAAAAAATGCACGGTTTATTCTCATTTTCAAGAACTGTCACCGAACAGATGCACATAACGGACGTCAGGCTGTAGCAAAATTTTAGAACACGTTTTACTCTCTCTTGTTATGTCCTTTCTCGAAGCCGAAAATATTCTCTGTAGGAATCAGTATGAATTCCAATAAAAACGATCGCGTGGAACCCAGCTCGCTCTGTTTGTCCATGAATCACAGAAGGCTATAGATACCGGCGCCTAGATTGGTGCCCTGTTCCTTGACTTCCAAAAATCGTTTGGTACGGTTCCTTATTGTCGCCTAATGAATAAAAAGTGAGCGTACTGGCTATGGATGCAGCTTTGTGATTAGACTGAAAAGTTCCTAGTAAACAGAACATTGTTAACAGAGATAAATCCTCAGATGTGCAAGTTCTTTCGGGTGTACCCAAAGGGGATGTTTCAGGATCATTACCACTAACTATATATGAAAATATGCTCGTGAACGACGACGGATGCTCCATGAGATAGTTCGAGGATAATACTGTTGCATAAAAATAAGTCACAATGCTAGAAATTTTAGCGAAATGCAGAAAGACTTGCAAAGGATCGATACTTCGTGCAGGGATTAGCAGTTGACTGTCAGCATAAACGAATGCAATGAATCGAGCACAAATAGAATCATAGATCCTGTTTTGCACAATTACAGTACTGCCGAACAATCACCGGAAGCAGCAACCTGTGTTAAATATCTTGCCGTTTGCGTACGGAGCTATCTGAAATGGGACAACAACAATATTACTCGTAAGAAGGCAGATGGCTCAATATGATTAATTGGAAGATTCCTCACAGAGAGAAGTCCACTCACGAAGGAGGTAACTTACAAAAAAATGGTTCAAATGGCTCTGAGCATTATGGGACTTAACATCTGAGGTCATTAGTCCCCTAGAACTTAGAACTACTTAAACCTAACCTAAGGACATCACACACATCCATGCCCGAGGCAGGATTCGAACCTGCGACCAAAGCGGTCGCGCGGTTCCAGACTGAAGCGCCTAGAACCGCTCGGCCACACCGGCCGGCAGGTAACTTACAATACCCTCGTCTGTCTGCGATATAGAGGAAACAAAAATCCGTTGGAGAGCAGCGCATTTCACCACAGGTTCGTTCAGCAAGCGCGAAAGCATCACAGAGATGTTCATCTCCAATGGCAGACGTTACAAGAGAGGCGTTGGGCGTCACGGTGTGGTTTATTGCCAAAATTCTGAACTTAATTTCTTAGGTGAGTGAACCCACGTACTACTTTATGTATATCTCGCGAAAAGTCGAAGATAAAATTGAAGAGATTCGATCTCTCACGGAGGTATACCATCTTTCTTCCCTAGAGCAGTTTGCGACTGTAACAGGCAAGGGGGAGAAGTTACAGCGGTAAATAAGAACCCACCATCACACACAATAACGTTGCTTACAGAGTATAGATGCAGGTATAAAATCGTTCACCTCGATGAACATTATAAAAACATTTATTCTAAACACGCGAGTCTCTCGTAAGCCGCCTTCCTATGGCAACATATTACGAGTGTTTATGCAAAGTTATGAACACATCTTATGCCTTGAAATTTTCCCCGAGAAAGGGACTGTGTCCTAGTCATAACGCGATCTGACCTTTTCACTAATGATAGAAGATAGTAAGCTCACACAAAGCGCAACGAAAAGGAAATAAGTTACTCGGAAGTAACATAACTGATGTTATCGCCGTTATTGGGATTCCTACAGCATCACCCTCAACATCAGTTAGCTTTCTTATGTTCTGAGCTATGATAGGACCTCTTTCTACGTATAATCAAAGTTTCATCGAGCTATGTTACTTGGCAGTACATCACGCGAAAGTTACCTTCGTCCTTATCCACTGCACGCAGATGCAGCAAGAGGTGGCGAAGCCCTGACATTTCCATCTTCTCGCTGCAGATCGCCCTACGCGCGGTCATTGCCAGGGATTCCACAAGCGACCTCACATTTATAGGTGACCCCTATACGTAAGTGTTGTACTGGTTGCCCTTCGCTACAGAAATGTATTGCCTTGTCGAACAGAGAGAGAGAGAGAAAGAGAGAGAGAGAGAGAGAGAGAGAGAGGAGCGAGCAGGATGCATTCACCGCGTCTTCTGCTATTTTTATGCTGCAAACGCAGCAGTGCGAATCTTTGAGAGTGTTGCGTTAGACGCTTAGAGAAAAGTCTAGTTCTCTCTCTGTTTAAAACTTAGCGAAGTGTAGCAGTGGCAAGCTCTTGGGACTCGCATTCGGCAGGACGATGGTGCAAATTTCCGTCTGGCCATCTAGATTCAGGTTTTTCGTGATTTCCGTGAATCACCTATGGGAAATGCCGGAATGCCGGGATGGTTCCTTTGAAAAGGGCACGGCGGATTTACTTCCACATCCCCCCGTTACCCGACCATGTACTCTGTCTCTAATGGCCTCATTGTTGACGGGACGTTAAACTTTAAGCTTCCTTCTTCTCTTTGTTTAAAACGAAGATCCGAAGAACCCGAGGAGCAGACTCGCCACAGAAACAGAGCGAAGGCTCTAAACATAAGAGTATACCCAGTGGACTGTTATTAAATAACACAATCTCTATATTACACTCCTGGAAATTGAAATAAGAACACCGTGAATTCATTGTCCCAGGAAGGGGAAACTTTATTGACACATTCCTGGGGTCAGATACATCACATGATCACACTGACAGAACCACAGGCACATAGACACAGGCAACAGAGCATGCACAATGTCGGCACTAGTACAGTGTATATCCACCTTTCGCAGCAATGCAGGCTGCTATTCTCCCATGGAGACGATCGTAGAGATGCTGGATGTAGTCCTGTGGAACGGCTTGCCATGCCATTTCCACCTGGCGCCTCAGTTGGACCAGCGTTCGTGCTGGACGTGCAGACCGCGTGAGACGACGCTTCATCCAGTCCCAAACATGCTCAATGGGGGCAGATCCGGAGATCTTGCTGGCCAGGGTAGTTGACTTACACCTTCTAGAGCACGTTGGGTGGCACGGGATACATGCGGACGTGCATTGTCCTGTTGGAACAGCAAGTTCCCTTGCCGGTCTGGGAATGGTAGAACGATGGGTTCGATGACGGTTTGGATGTACCGTGCACTATTCAGTGTCCCCTCGACGATCACCAGTGGTGTACGGCCAGTGTAGGAGATCGCTCCCCACACCATGATGCCGGGTGTTGGCCCTGTGTGCCTCGGTCGTATGCAGTCCTGATTGTGGCGCTCACCTGCACGGCGCCAAACACCCATACGACCATCATTGGCACCAAGGCAGAAGCGACTCTCATCGCTGAAGACGACACGTCTCCATTCGTCCCTCCATTCACGCCTGTCGCGACACCACTGGAGGCGGGCTGCACGATGTTGGGGCGTGAGCGGAAGACGGCCTAACGGTGTGCGGGACCGTAGCCCAGCTTCATGGAGACGGTTGCGAATGGTCCTCGCCGATACCCCAGGAGCAACAGTGTCCCTAATTTGCTGGGAAGTGGCGGTGCGGTCCCCTACGGCACTGCGTAGGATCCTACGGTCTTGGCGTGCATCCGTGCGTCGCTGCGGTCCGGTCCCAGGTCGACGGGCACGTGCATCTTCCGCCGACCACTGGCGACAACATCGATGTACTGTGGACACCTCACGCCCCACGTGTTGAGCAATTCGGCGGTACGTCCACCCGGCCTCCCGCATGCCCACTATACGCCCTCGCTCAAAGTCCGTCAACTGCACATACGGTTCACGTCCACGCTGTCGCGGCATGCTACCAGTGTTAAAGACTGCGATGGAGCTCCGTATGCCACGGCAAACTGGCTGACACTGACGGCGGCGGTGCACAAATGCTGCGCAGCTAGCGCCATTCGACGGCCAACACCGCGGTTCCTGGTGTGTCCGCTGTGCCGTGCGTGTGATCATTGCTTGTACAGCCCTCTCGCAGTGTCCGGAGCAAGTATGGTGGGTCTGACACACCGGTGTCAATGTGTTGTTTTTTCCATTTCCAGGAGTGTAAATACTTTTATCACCACAGTACAGTTTTATCTCCATTGCCAGATAAACATCTCGGATGGAAAGTTAATATGAACCAGTCTGCACAGTCATACATGCTAAAACAATGCACTGTCTCTGGTCTCTATATAAGATAAGAGTACGCCTCCGTAGCTGAGTGGTCAGCGAAGGTGGGTAGCGTGCGAAGGGCCCGGGTTCAATTCCCGATACTACCAAGCATTCTTTCTTGATGGGAGGACTGGTGTGGGGTGCATTCAAAAAAATGGCTCTGAGCACAATGGGACTTAACTGCTGTGGTCATCAGTCCCCTAGAACTTAGAACTACTTAAAACTAACTAACCTAAGGACATCACACACATCCATGCCCGGGGCAGAATTCGAACCTGCGACCGTAGCGGTTACGCGGTTCCAGACTGTAGCGCCTAGAACCGCACGGCCACTCCGGCCGGTTGGGGTGCATTCAGCCTCTTGATGGCAACTGAGGTTTTGTTAGAGGGTCTTGGGAAACTACAGAAAGGGCGTCGGTCTAAAACGGAGCAGGGAAATCACGGGAAAGAAGACGTAGCAACAATCGGTATTGTAGTTGTAAACTGTCGTAGCTGTATTGTAAAAGAACCAGAGCTGAATGCGCTAATAGAAAGCACTGAAGCTCAAATCGTTACAGGCACTGAAAGTTAACTAAAGCCGGAAATAAGTTCAGCCAAAAGTTTGACAGACGATTTCACCGTGTTCAGAAAGGATAAATTAAATGTGGTTGATGGTAGAGTGTTTATTGCTGTCATAATTAGTTTACATTTTAGTCAAATCGAAGCGGACAGTTCCTATGAGTTCGTATGGGTAAAGGTTATACTGGACAACCGGAATACATTAATTATTGGTTCCTTTTATCGACCCCCAGATTTTTCCGAACAGTTCAAGAAAAGTTGAGTTTTATTTCAAATAGATACCACACTCATACAGTTATAGTTAGTGATGACTTCAGTCTATCCTCGACATGTTGGCGAAAATACATGTTTAAAGTCAAAGGTAGGCATAAAACATCGTCCAAAATCCTCCTGGATGCGTTCTCAGAAAATTATTTTGAACAATTAGTACAGGAATGTAAATGATTGCGAAAACATACTTGATCTCTGAGCAACAAATCCTGAGCAAACTGGGAGCATCATAACGGATACAGGGATTAGTGACCACAAGATTGTTGTAGCGAGACTGAATACCGTAACATATAAACCCATTAAAAATAAATGCAAAATACCTCTATTTAAAAAGGAGGTTCGCATGAGGCTTTCCTAAAAGATAGTCTCCACTCCTTCCAATCTAAATATGTAAGCGTGGACCAAATGTGGTTTAAATTCAAAGAAATAGTATCGACGGCTATTGAGAGACAAATACCAAGTAGATTACTAAGAGATGGTACTTATCCCCTATGGTACACTGAACGGGTCAGAACACTGTTGCAGAAGCAACGAAAAAGGCACGCCCAATTTATAGGAAGTTTAACAGTAGCTAGAAATACAGTACGAACTTCAATGCGAGATGCTTTAAATACTTTCCACAACGAAACTCTATTTCGAAATTTAGCAGAAAATCCAAAGAGATTCTTGTCATATGTAAAGTACACCAGCGGAAAGACAGAATAAATACGTTCACTGCGTGATAACAATGGTGATGGTGTCACTAAAGCAGCGTTACTAAATACTGTTTTCCAAAATCTTTCACCAAAGAAGACGAAGTGAATTCGAACCAAGAACAACTGCCAACATGAGTAGCTTAGAAGTCGATATCCACGGTATAGCAAAGCAGCTTGAATTAGTTAATAAAGGCAAGGCCTCCGGTCGTGATTGTATACAAGCCAGCTTCCTCTCAGAGTATGCTGATACAATAGCTCCATATTTAGCGATCATATACAACCGACCGCTTGTTGAAAGATCCGTACCTGAAGACTGGAAAGTTACACAAGTCGCACTAATACCCAAGAAAGAAGATACGAGTAATACTCTAAACTACAGACCCATATCACTAATGTCGGTTTGCAGTAGGATTTTGGAACATACTCGTATATTGTATTCGAGCATTATGAGTTATCTCGAAGAAAACGACTATTGACAAACAGCCAACATGGACACAGAAAATGTCGTTCTTGTGAAATACAACTAGCTCTTTATTCTCATGAAGTAATGAGTTCTGTTGACAAGATATGTTCATTCCATATTTTTAGATTTCCAGTAAGCTCGTAATGTCGTACCTCACAATCAAATTGCTTGCCTATGGAATATCGCCTCAGTTGTGCGACTGGACACGTGGTTTCCTCTCAGAAAGGTCACAGTTCGTAGCAATTGACGGAAAAGTCATTCACTAAAACTTCTGGCGCTGTTCAGGGAAGTGTTACAGGCTCTATGCTGTTCTTGATCTACATAACCGAATTGGGAGACAATCTCTTAGTTTGTTTGCAGACGATGCTATCGTTTACCGTCTTATAAAGTCATCAGACAATCAAAACAAATTGCAGAACCATTTAGATATATGTATGATACGAAAAGAGGCAATTCACTCTAAATAATGAAAAGTGTGAAGTCATCCACATGAGTGCTAAAAGAAATCCGCTAAATTTCGGTTACACCATAAATTACACAAATCTAAGAGCTGTAAATTCAACAAAATACTTATGGATTAAAATTACGAATAACGTAAGTTGGAGCGATCACACAGATAAAGTTATGGATAAAGTAAACCAAAGACAACGATTTATTGGCAGAATACTGAGGAAATGCAACAGTTTTACTAAACGGACTGCGTACACTACGCTTGTACGTCCTCTTCTGGAGTGCCGGCCGATGTGGCCAAGCGGTTCTAGGCGCTGCAGTCTGGAACCGCGAGACCGCTACGGTCGCAGGTTCGAATCCTGCATCGGGCATGGACGTGTGTGATGTCCTTAGGTTAGTTAGGTTTAAGTAGTTCTAAGTTCGAGGGGACTGATGACCGCAGATGTTAAGTCCCATAGTGATCAGAGCCATTTGAACCATTTCTTTTTGAGTACTGCTGTGTGGTGTGGGATCCGTTTCAGGTAGAATCGACGGAAGACATAGAAAAAGTTCAAAGAAGGCAGCTCGTTTCGTACTATCGTGGAATAGGGGAGAGAGCGCATTGGATTAATCATCCGCCAGGAACTTAATTGTGAACTGCAGACTAATCGTGTAGCTATAGATGTAGATTGAGGAGCTATACTGGTGTATACAAACCGTTATTTCCCCGTCCTGTGTCTAATTCACGATATAATCATACGAATTGTCAACCACATGCAGCTACGATCCTATTATGGACGGAAGATCCCATTCCGGTCAACGAGCAACCATGCCAACGATGACACCAGGACTACTTAGAAACGAGGTAGTGTTTGGTGGGTAGTCCTACATCCATAATCGCTGTGTATAAAATCACAGACGGTGCAGTATTGTACAGAGAAGATGCCTACCAGACTCTCTGCGGTGGAGGGTCATATAACTAACGGAAGCAGAACAGTCGCTAACTGATGTGGCCCGATGGCTTAGTGTGAATCGATCTGTTGTTTCTCGGACGTGGCGACAGTTTATAGCGACCGAAACGGCATCCCGAAAACCAGGGCAGGGCCGGCCACGTGGGACATCAGAAGAGAGGATCGTCATTTGGCTGTGAGGGCACAACAGTACCGCCTTAGTACTGCACGGCAACTGGTATGTGAGCTCGCAGATCCATTGAACGTGTTGTATCGAGGCAAACGGTGTGCAAATGGTTCAAATGGCTCTGAGCACTATGGGACTCAACTTCTGAGGTCATTAGTCCCCTAGAACTTAGAACTACTTAAACCTCACTAACCTAAGGACATCACACACATCCATGCCCAAGGCAGGATTCGAACCCGCGACCGTAGCGGTCTCGCGGTTCCACACTGCAGCGCCTAGAACCGCACGGCCACTTCGGCCGGCAAACGGTGTGCGGAAAGCTTCGGCATAGTAGCCTTTATTTTCGGAGACCTGCAGTATGTCTACCTCTTCGCAGAGTGAAGTATCAACATGCCACCTGGGCGATCGAACAGTGGGTCAATGTTGTTTTCACAGATGGGTCCCGATTTAGTGATTCTCGATGGATTCGCATCTGGAGGGAACGTGGAACACGATTTCAGGACCCGAACAGTGTGGGAAGAGATCGATATTGAGGAGCATCGCGCCGGCCGCGGTGGTCTCGCGGTTCTATGCGCTCAGTCCGGAACCGCGCGACTGCTACGGTCGCAGGTTCGAATCCTGCCTCGGGCATGGATGTGTGTGATGTCCTTAGGTTAGTCAGGTTTAAGTAGTTCTAAGTTCTAGGGGACTGATGACCACAGATGTTAAGTCCCATAGTGCTCAGAGCCATTTGAACCATTGAGGAGTATCCCTAATGGTGTGGGCCGGGATTATGTTTACCACTCATGAAATGTACCAATTTATGAAATTGTACGGGTGAATCAGCAAGTTTTAATTGCTGTCAGGTATCGTGACGAGATCTTGGGACCTTACCTGCGGTTGTTGCGAGGTGCAGTGGGCCCAGACTTTGTATAGATGGACGATAATGCTCGACCTTATAGAGCACGGGTGACTGATGTTTTCTTGGAAACGGACGATGTTGCACTTATGGCGTGGCCTGCTCGCTCACCCGGAAAAATGGTTCAAATTGCTCTGAGCACTATGGGACTTACCTTCTGAGGTCATTAGTCCCCTAGAACTTAGAACTACTTAAACCTCACTAACCTAAGGACATCACACACATCCATGCCCGAGGAAGGATTCGAACCTGCGACCATACCGGTCTCGCGGTTCCAGACTGAAGCGCCTAGAACCCCTCGGCCATTCCGGCCGGCCCGCTCTCCCGATTTGAATACCATACAGCATGTTTGAGATGCACTAGGGAGACGGCTTCCAACACATGAGCGTTCACCAACCACACTCAAAGACTTCGAGCAGCTCTCAGGAAGAATGGGCGTTATTGCCCCGACATGAGACTGACTACATCATTCAGAGGGTGCCCCATCGGTGTCAGGCCTGTATTGTTGCCAGATGGCTTTCACACCCCATACTAAGCACGTTAACCAGTTGTCTGAATGTGTGAGCAAATCCGTTAAGTTGGAAAAAACGAAGAAAATGTTTGTCTACCGTTATGCATGTTGTAGTTGTTCACTTTCTGAATTCTTTACATTGTTTCTATTTTACTACCACCTGTTTATAACGTTTTGTGATAAAATGAAAGCAACGTCACAAAATTTCCGTTAGTTGTTTTAATTTCGGACTCCAGTACACTTGGCCAAGCAGTAGCGGCTCCACTGTCCGGAATGTCTGCCAAACGGCCAGGAGAGCCGTGTGTTGACATGTCCCTCCATAAAGCATCCGCATGACGCCGGCCGGTAGACATCCCTTGGGCCTTCACGATCTGGACGAGCATCTCGCTAATAAAAGGTGAGATACTTTAGGATATGAAAGCAACAATAGCTTTCATCGATATTGAGACATATGAGTTTTGTGCATGTTCATTTCTATATATTCTTTTTTCTTCCTTGTAATAAGCGGTGATTCCCAGTTTCTTAAAGCAACAACGTGTTACTGAGTACTCTTAGGTTCTGTGCACTGTGTTTCAAATTTAACCAATAATTATGTAAATAAAGAAGCTTCAATAGGTCACCCATTTTCTAAACACTTCGGAATATTATAAAGGGTGCTTACAAACAATTCAGTTTCTACCACGAATTATATGAGTTAAAAGCTAGTTATTGTAGAGAAATAAGTATATATGATTATTAAGCTGTCGAATATTGTGTTAGATTATTGGTAACACAGGCGCTTGAGGTATAATTAGAGTTACAGTTTGTGCGTATTGGGGAGAAGGAACCAGTGTTTTGGCCGGCCGGAGAGGCCGAGCGGTTCTATGCGCTACAGTCTGGAACCGCGCGACCGCTACGGTCGTAGGTTCGAATCCTACCTCGGGCATGGATGTGTGTGATGTCCTTAGGTTAGTTACGTTTAAGTAGTTATAAGTTCTAGGGGACTGATGACCTCAGAAGTTAAGTCCCATAGTGCTCAGAGCTATTTCAACTATCTGAACCAGTGTTTTTTGGGTGAGACGTAATGCAGTGATTTTATGAAAAACATTTTTTACAGTAATGATACTGTTTTCTTGCTCAAACAGAGTTGTAGTTTATTTACGAAACTGACGAAAGAAGAAAGGAAGATTACATTTTAACATCCTGTTGACTACCAGGTGATTAGAAATAGAGCACCAGCACCGGTTAGACAATAAGAGGATAGAAAATTATCCCTGCCTTCCACAAGCAAATGTCGAAAGTACAGAAAACCGAATTCGGATATTCGGACTGGGTTCGACCACTCTTGTCCCAGTATTTGGCAGTGAGAGGCCGTGCACCTAAGATGAGAAATGCATTTATTTTTTCGACGTAGTCCCCTTTTAGGTCACTGTACATTGTTCAACGTATTCCACTTGGTATATTCCATTCATGAAGAGTAATCAGTGTAAAACAACCTTCTACGGCTGCCAAAAACCTCTTTTTGAAATTCACGTTTCCCAGAAGAAATTTCTATAGATACGGGAACAGATGTCAGTTGTCGTGCATATAATGGATATTCCAACAATTGTTAATGCCAATCTCTTAGTTTTCCAATTGTCAAAGCACTTCAAGTTTTACCTGTCTCTTCTTTTCCTTTCTTATCATACATGATAATAAGAAGACAACACTTTACGAGTGCTTGTTTCAGTCATTTGCAAAACACATTTACGCATCTGGATCATCAATCATACATCAGAAGAAAACGATGACAAGCAAATTTCGCCATAAATTGTCTATGCGATTTGAGCAACACTGACTTGCAGCAGAGTCCACAGAGGTTACTTGTAAGGGACTTCATGAATCACAAAAATGCATATACACCAGCCGCAGGCTACTTCCAAATCTTCACCATGTTTGGAAGATTTTCATTGGCGATAAATCGTCTAAAACAAATAATTTTATGATGAGGCGGTGTTATAAGTATTTATCAATTCAGAAGAAACACATACACTACGATTATGATACGTTATAAACTGTACAATCAAAAACTGCTCAGCGGAAAAAGAACTCAGTTGCCTTATGTTATTGAGAAACGTACAATGCGGAGAAAGCTACCATAGATATCAACGCTATATCTTCGTCACGCTGACAATTACATGTGGATGTAGATGTAGATGCTTTCGTATTCCAAAGGAGAGGAGTGCAGACACCCCTCCAAAGTTTCTCTGTGGTTTTTCTAAGCAGTTTTCGGGTGAATACTAGAATATTTCTTCCAATAAACAGACAGCCGACACTCTTCTCGTCTCTTTGTCCAACAGAGCAAAGTCTCTGCATGTAATGGTATCTATATTTCACAGTAGCTTAGCAAAACTCGAACCCTCGCCTCGTCCTCCAATTTCGCGAAACCCTGTATTTTTGAAATACGGAGTTATTCAAAAAGGAGAAACAGATCTCATACATTTATTGCTTCTAAACTACAAAAGATAAAAACACCATTCCAAAGTTCTTTGAAAGAGAAAAGTTCAAATTTTTATGCATTCAATGTGAATACCATGTGTTACACGACGTATATCAAAACGGTGGTTCATTTTCTGCCACACACGAAAAATCTGGTCTTTCGTTATCGAATTCACAGCTTCAGCAATGCAATGTCGCAGACTTTCAAGTGTCAGGCATAAGGTGTTAAAAACGCGGTCTCTTACGTAACCCCACAAATAAGGTGTGAGGTCTGGAGACCTGAGAATCTACCGTACTGGAATGGTGTCATTCTGGTAAAGTCGGACGTGCTTAGAGAAATGAGGTGGGACACCATCTTGCACGAAGTGAAGTCATCTGAATCATCTTCAAGTTGAGGAAATAACCAGTTTTGAAGCATATCTAGATAGGTTAGTGCTGTCACAGTTTTCTCTATGAAGAAGAAAGCAACAGCGCCATTGCGGATGTGATTGGAACGTTCTACCCGGACTGTTCATATTTTAAACTGTTGTCTGCCCAGGAACGTTGGAATCTACATCTACTACATATACATTTATACTCCGCAAGCCACTCAACGGTGTGTGGCGGAGGGCACTTTACGTGCCACTGTCATTACCTCCATTTCCTGTTCCGGTCGCGTATGGTTCGCGGGAAGAACGACTGCCGGAAAGCCTCCGTGCGCGCTCGAATGTCTCTAATTTTACATTCATGATCTCGTCGGGAGTTATAAGTAGAGGGAAGCAATATATTCGATACCTCATCCAGAAACGCACCCTCTCGAAATCTGGACAGCAAGCTACACCGCGATGCAGAGCGCCTCTCTTGCAGAGTCTGCCACTTGAGTTTGCTAAACATCTCCGTAACGCTATCAGGCTTACCAAGTAACCCTGTGACGAAACGCGCCGCTCTTCTTTGGATCTTCTCTATCTCCTCTGTCAACCCGACCTGGCACAGATCCCACACTGATGAGCAATATTGAAGTGCAGGTCGAACGAGTGTTTTGCAAGCCACCTCTTTTGTTGATGTACTACATTTTCTAAGGACTCTCCCAATGAATCTCAACCTGGCACCCGCCTTACCAACAATTAATTTTATATGATCATGCCACTTCAAATCGTTCCGTACACATACTCCCAGATATTTTACAGAAGTAACTGCTACCAGTGTTTGTTCTGCTATCATATAATCACACAATAAAGGATCCTTCTTTCTATGTATTCGCGATACATTACATTTGTCTATGTTAAGGGTCAGTTGCCACTCCCTGCAACAAGTACCTATCCGCTGCAGATCTTCCTGCATTTCGCTGCAATTTCCTAATGCTGCAACTTCTCTGTATACTACAGCATCATCCGCGAAAAGCCGCATGGAACTTCCGACACTATCTGCTAGGTCATTTGTATATATTGTGAAAAGCAATGGTCCCGTAACACTCCCCTGTGGTACGCCAGAGGTTACTTTAACGTCTGTAGACGTCTCTCCATTGAAAACAACATGCTGTGTTCTGTTTGCTAAATACTCTTCAATCCAGCCACACAGCTGGTCTGATATTCCATAGGCTCTTACTTTGTTTATCAGGCGACAGTGCGGAACTGTATCGAACGCCTTCCGGAAGTCAAGGAAAAGGCATCTACCTGGGAGCCTGTATCTAATATTTTCTGGGTCTCATGAACAAATAAAGCGAGTTGGGTCTGACACGATCGCTGTTTCCGGAATCCATGTTGATTCCTACAGAGTAGATGCTGGGTTTCCAGAAATGACATGATACGCGAGCAAAAAACATGTTCTAAAATTCTACAACAGATCGATGTCAGAGATATAGGCCTGTTTTGTTCATCTGCTCGACGACCCTTCTTGAAAACTGGAATTATGGTGTTACCTCTTGTAATTTGGAAGATATAAATGTTTGAAATCTGTTCCTTCTTTTTGAATAGGTCTGCATATCATCAACGGTTTTGCTGTAGCTCGTGTAGGCTCAGAAGGCTCGTGAAAACAGGTACTGGTTGTGAGTTGCCAGGGTCGCCAGTTGCGGAGTGGACGAGTGAAAGGGCGCAGTCGTGACCGCGTCGCTGGTCGCTCTTCGAGGCAGGCACGCCACCAGCCCCACACGCCAGCTGTTCGGTTCGGGTGTCGCAAGCTGCGTGCTGCCGCCACACCAGAAGCTATGCCCTCGCTCGCGCGAGTTCCTGTCCGTCCAGTTCCTTCATTTCCACAATATTCTGAACTTCTAGACGTACGACCAACACTACCTACAGCAGCTGGTGCATACAGACCTAAAACTGGCCAAAACTGGGTCTCATTTGGATATCCAGAATCACACACTAACATAGTGAGTGAGGTACATCTACGTGATTACTCTGCAATTCACATTTAAGTGCTTCCCAAACAGCGCGCGGGAAAAACGAACACCTAAACCTTTCTGTTCGAGCTCTGATGTCTCTTATTTTATTTTGATGATCATTCATACCTATGTAGGTTGGGCTCAACAAAATATTTTCGCATTCGGAAGAGAAAGTTGGTGATTGAAATTTCGTAAATAGATCTCGCCGCGACGAAAAACGTCTTTGCTTTAATGACTTCCATCCCAGCTCGCGTATCATATCTGCCACACTCTCTCCCCTATTACGTGATAATACTAAACGAGCTGCCCTTTTTTGCACCCTTTCGATGACCTCTGTCAATCCCACCTGGTAAGGATCTCACACCGCGCAGCAATATTCTAACAGAGGACGAACGAGTGTAGTGCAAGCTGTCTCTTTAGTGGACTTGTAGCATCTTCTATGTGTTCTGCCAATGAAACGCAACCTTTGGCTCGCCTTCCCCACAATATTGTCTGTGTGGTCTTTCCAACTGAAGTTGTTCGTAATTTTTACACCCAGGTACTTAGTTGAATTGACAGCCTTGAGAATTGTACTATTTATCGAGTAATCGAATTCCAACGGATTTCTTTTGGAACTCATGTGGATCACCTCACACTTTTCGTTATTTAGCGTCAACTGCCACTCGCCACACCATACAGCAATCTTTTCTAAATCGCTTTGCAACTGATACTGGTCTTCGGATGACCTTACTAGACGGTAAATTACAACATCATCTGCGAACAACCTAAGAGAACTGTTCAGATTGTCACCCAGGTCATTTATATAGATCAGGAACAGTAGAGGTCCCAGGACGCTTCCCTGGGGAACACCTGATATCACTTCAGATTTACTCGATGATTTGCCGTCTATTACTACGAACTGCGACCTTCCTGACAGGAAATCACGAATCCAGTCGCACAACTGAGACGATACCCCGTAGGCCCGCAGCTTGATTAGAAGTCGCTTGTGAGGAACGGTGTCAAAAGCTTTCCGGAAATCTAGAAATACGGAATCAACTTGAGATCCCCTGTCGATAGCGGCCATTACTTCGTGCGAATAAAGAGCTAGCTGCGTTGCACAAGAACGATGTTTTCTGAAACCATGCTGATTACGTATCAATAGATCGTTCCCTTCGAGGTGATTCATAATGTTTGAATACAGTATATGCTCCAAAACCCTACTGCAAACCGACGTCAATGATATAGGTCTGTAGTTCGATGGATTACTTCTACAACCCTTCTTAAAAACTGGTGCGACCTGCGCAATTTTCCAATCTGCAGGTACAGATCTATCGGTGAGCGAGCGGTTGTATATGATTGCTAAGTAGGGAGCTATTGTATCAGCGTAATCTGAAAGGAACCTAATCGGTATACAATCTGGACCTGAAGACTTGCCCGTATCAAGCGATTTGAGTTGCTTTGCAACCCCTAAGGTATCTACTTCTAAAAAACTCATGCTAGCAGCTGTTCGTGTTTCAAATTCTGGAATATTCCATTCGTCTTCCCTGGTGAAGGAATTTCGGAAAACTGCGTTCACTAACTCCGCTTTAGCGGCACAGTCGTCGGTAACAGTACCACCGGCACTGCGCAGCGAAGGTATTGACTGCGTCTTGCCGCTTGCGTACTTTACACACGACCAGAATTTCTTCAGATTTTCTACCAAATTTCGAGACAATGTTTCGTTGTGGAATCTATTAAAGGCATCTCTCATATAGGTATGGCTGGGGAAATGCCCGCTGACTATATAATAACTCCTAACTGCTTCGACAAGCCTTACACTATAATAATTGGAAGTAGGGAGCAGTGGGAGAAAACAGTTCGACACTTTACGGGGGACATCGTTTGGTTCACTGATGAGTCGAAAACAGATCAAGACGTTGGGGCAGGGTTTTACGGCGTTCAGCCAAGATTGGAGAGCAGCATCTCTCTGGGGAAACTGGCCTCTGTATTCCAAGCCGAAATTACTGCAATCAGGGCATGTGTGGAGGAGAATATGAGTAGGTGCTACAATGATCGTTGCATCTACATCTATTCAGACAGCCAGGAAGCCCTGAAATCATTGGCAGCTCCTGCAACAAGATCTAAGATTGTTGCAGATTGCCACAGGGCTCTGGTGGAGCTAAGGGAAGCAATAGGGTGTACCTAGTGTGGGTCCATGGCCACTCAGGGATCTGTGGCAATGAACAAGCCGATCGATTGGCTAGGATGGGGGCAACAACTCCATTTATTGGACCGGAACCTGTCTTGACAATCACCAAGGCTATGATCAGATTAGAACTACGGAACTGGCTTAGGAAACAGCACGTAGGATATTGGACCAAGGTCTATAAACAAAAACATGGTAAGGTAATGATGCCCAAGCCATGTTTTAAAAGAAGCTCTGTAATCCTGGGATTGAACAGGAAAGAGATAAAACTCATGACTGGACTAATGACCGGCCATGGGAACCTCAAAAAACACCTACACACAATGGGTATAACGCAAGGGGACCCTAAATGTAGGATCTGTGATGCGGGTGAAGAAACTGCATCACACCTAACCTTTGAATGCATGGCATTGGAGAGTAAAAGATACAGAATGTTCGGGACAGCTAGACCTGAAGAAATTGTGTCTAACAAAAAACTGGTAGAGGGACTCCTTGCACTATTTAAGGGCACTGGTTGGCGTTACTAGATATACAGGGAGCGATAACCCACAATAAGCCTAGTTTCGGTGCGGGCAGTGGCGGGTTAGACCTAAGCTGTTTTAGCTCTCCTGTTAAAAACAAATCAAATCAAATCAGACTCTACCTAAGTAATCCAAAGAAGAGCCGAAACATTATGACAACCTACTTAATAATGTGTTGGTCCGCATTTGGAACGCAATACAATAGCGATTCTGTGTGGTACGGATTCTACAAGTTTTCAGAGTTATGTGGCACTACGTGTCTACGCTCCAGTCACACAATTCCCGTAAATTACGGGCTGATGGTTTGTGGACGCCAATCTATCGCCCGATAGAGCCACAGATTTTTATATCGGATTCAAATCGAGCGAATTTGGTGGACAAGACATCAACATGAGTTCGCTCTCGAGCTCTTCAGACCACAATGGCGTGATTCGGGACTAATGACACGCGCAATTATTCTGCTGGAACATGCCATCTCCGTTGGGGAAGACATCAACTGTAAAGGGAAACAGTTGGTCCACAGATGTAATCATGGTTTCCATTGGTGCCACAGATCCTGTGGAAGCAGAGGTACATGTCTCTCACAACATAAAACTACTCCCCACCAGCCAGTGTCCGTGGTGCGGTGCATGCTTTGAGGAGCCGTTCGCCTGGATGAGGGTGTATATGGGCACGACCATCGACCTGGTATAACAAGAAACGTCGTTCATCCAACTGGGAGAGTTTACATTGATCCACATTCCAATCTCTAAGATCCCGTGGGCAGTGCTATCGTAACTGACGATGTCGTTAGGGCAAAATGTAAATGCATAATGGTGGTCTGCTGCTGTGCCCCATTTCCAAGTGTGTGCGTTGAGCAGTGTGTTCCGAAACACTTGTGCATACACCACCAGTCTACTCTGTCGTCATATATACCACAGTCACCTCCCATCCTCCTCTATAGAGCAGGTAAACCTATGATGTCCACGTTTTGTTATGACTCATCTATGTTCAGCTTGTTGCGCACTCGTGGTTTCACTTTCCATATATGCTCACAACAGTAGAACACAATCTGCTGACCAGTTTCGCACTTTACAAGATGTGTTCTCATGCGCCGAGCCACAATAATGTGCCCTTCCTCAAAGCCTCTTGGGTCAGTGGAGACCATTTCCGGCCCGTATTATCGCGAGCATGATTCCCCATTCGCCTCTGCTCCGTTTATGTACCTTCCTTACCGCGTCTAGTTCCTACAACACAACCAGGCATCACAGGCATCATTTAATCGCTCGGTCGATGGTGCTTATTGTGTTGACAGAAGAGCCAACACCGTGTTACGAGAGGAGGCCGAAAAGGCACGCGGTTTAGCTCATGCAGGCTGGCGTGAGGAGGGAAGAACTATACTGACGTGAGGTCTGGAACATGACACGGAATTAGAATTCAGAAAGCGGACGTAATTAGTTTGAGAATTAACTTTAATCCATCAATGATGATCGTCGCTCTTGACGGTACATGATTAACAATATTATCTGTTCAGAAGACATTCATAGTAACTGAATATGGCGCCTTGTTAGGTCGTAGCAAATGACGTAGCTGAAGGCTATGCTAAACGGTCTTCTCTGCAAATGAGAGCGTATGTAGACAGTGAACCATCGCTAGCAAAGTCGGCTGTACAACTGGTGCGAGTGCTAGGGAGTCTCTCTAGACTAGACCTGCCGTGTGGCGGCGCTCGGTTGCAATCACTGATAGTGGCGACACGCGGGTCCGACGTATACTACCGTCCGCGGCCGATTTAAAGGCTACCAACTAGCAAGTGTGGTGTCTGGCGGTGACACCACAGTGCTCATAACGTTTACGCTCATCATCGTGTGACACATACCACTCCATTGTTTCGAGACATTATCAAGTAGAGACGTTGAAAGAATTCAGGGAAGCTTTGTTACGATTACAGAAGTCCATATACCCCACACAAAAGTGACGTTCAGCGACGTTTGACATCTTCAGTTTATGTATACAGGGTGTCCTATTTATCTTGACCACCCTAAATAACTGTTTTTCCAGATGCAAATCACAAAACATTTCAAGCAAATGCTCTTTAGCAGTCAGGGCCTCATCTATCAGCATGATTGCCTTCGTTGTAGCTTTGTTTTTTTTACAAAGATATGAACGGCAGTTTGACTTTTTTAAACGGCATCCTGTACTTTTTATTCGGTAATTCATTTCCTGTCCTAAAGACCTATTCAAAAATGTATCACAGTGTACCATTCACTGAAACACAACGTTATTAATTACATAACACAACATTGACGTTGACGCTCAGAGCGCTTAGTGCAGGTACTGGGGGCAATGGAACATATCCAAGTGCTGACGTTGACAGAGGACACATGTAAACATAAGTAGAATGCACACCTGTCATCCCGTCAACCATCGTCAGTTGAAGAGTTGTGTGAGTAGAATGTACACCAACGAAGATAGTTCAAATGGCTCTGAGCACTATGACACTTAACATCTGAGGTCATCAGTCCTCTAGAACTTAGAACTAATTAAACCTAACTAACCTAAGGGCATCACACACATCCATGCCCAAGGCAGGATTCGAACATGCTACCGTAGCGGTCGCGCGATTCCAGACTGAAGCGCCTAGAACCAACGAAGAGAAGGTAGAAATACTACTCATCTGTGGGGAATGTAAGTTAGCAGAACAGTAATTGCAATACTGTTTTCTTATGTAGGGGTACATTTAGTACAGTAGTTTAGTCCTTTTAAATACTTTTGTGTAGAGTAGGCATACAGTAAAGGCTGTCCTCCCTATAAATTGCATCGACATAACGTTTCTTTTATTGTTGTTGTTGGTGGTGGTGGTTAGTGTTTAACGTCCCGTCGACAACGACGTCATTAGAGACGGAGCTCAAGCTCGGGTTAGGGAAGGATTGGGAAGGAAATCGGCCGTGCCCTTTCAAAGGATCCATCCCGGCATTTGCCTGAAACGATTTAGGGAAATCACGGAAAACCTAAATCAGGATGGCTGGAGACGGGATTGAACCGTCGTCCTCCCGAATGCGAGTCCAGTGTGCTAACCACTGCGCCACCTCGCTCGGTATTGTTGTTGTTCGAGGTAGTCAAGGTAGACGAAATGATACGCAGGCAACGGAACTGTACAGAGAGCGATATCCTGACAAGAACCCACCTTCCCGACTGATGTTTTCTCGTCTTGTTAAAACGCTTCAATAAACGGGAAGTTTCAACCCATAACAACGCAATCGCCGTAGCACTCGCACAGGCGAAGCAGCTGAAGTTACTGTTCTCACTTACGTTGCTATGATCCATTGTGAGCACACGACTGCTTGAACACGAGACTGGCATTCGTAAAACCAATGTACACCGTATTCTTGCACGTCACCGGTTCCATCCTAACCATGTACAACTACATCAATAATTGCATGGAAATGATTTCCGGAATCGTGTACAGTTCTGTCAGGGGGCACAGCAGCAAATCCTCGCCAACCCGAACTTCTTCTCCAATGTTCTATTTACCGATGAATGTTCCTTCTCAAACAAAGGACAGGCAAATACAAGGAACAGGCATTATTGGTCCAGCTACAACCCACGATGCCTTATATAGGTGGAAAATCAGCGTCAATGGAGAGTTAACGTCTGGTGAGGGATGCTTGGTACTAAAATTATTGACCCTTATTTCATCAATGGTAGTCTAAACGGCATAGCGTATGCCAACTTTCTCAGACGAATTCTTTCTCCTCTTCTGGATGAAGTTCCGCTAAGAACCAGAATGCTTATGTGGTATCAACACGATGGATGTCCAGTACATAATGCCTTGCGTGCACGTCGTGTTCTGAACCGAAGGTATCCTGCTAGATCGATTGGTCGAGGAGGAACAGTTACTCGGCGTGCTAGGTCTCCTGATTTAAATGGTTCAAATGGCTCTGAGCACTATGGTACTTAACTGCTGAGGTCATCAGTCCCCTAGAACTTAGAACTACTTAAAACTAACTAACCATTGGACATCACACACATCCATGCCCGAGGCAGGATTCGAACCTGCGACCGTAGCGGTCGCGCGGTTCCAGACTGAAGCGCCTAAAACCGCTCGGCCTCTCCGGCCGGCCTCGTGATTTAAATCCTCTGGACTTTTTTCTTTGGGGATGCATTAAAGACGTTGTCTATCGCGATATTCCAACAACTCCAGAGGACGTGCAGGAACATATCGTGCTTGCCTGTAATTCTCTTCAGCAGGCAACACTAGAAGCAGTACATAATTCTTTCATTCAACGAGTGCACCAGTGTATCGATGTTCAGGACCACCACTATGAGCACCTTGGAATGTTCTACTCCTGGGCAATGGTACAGGAGAGTCAAAGTCCATTTTGTGTTATGTTTTTACTTGATTTTCATTTGTTTGGTGACAATCCAGCAAGTGGACGAGTTTGTGATCCCGGGCTCAAAGTCAATGTTGTGTTGTGTAATTAATAACGTTGTGTTTCAGTGAATGGTACACTGAGATACATTTTTGGATAGGTCTTTAGGAGAGGAAATGGATTACTGAATAAAAAATACAGGGTGCCGTTTATAAAAGTCATCCCGCTGTTCATATCTTTGTAAAAAATAGAGCTACAAAGAAGGCAATCATGCTGATTGATGTTCCCCTGACGGCTAAAAAACGTTTGCTTGAAACATTTTGTAGTTTGCATCTGAAAAAACTGTTATTTAGGGTGAAACTTCCTGGCAGTTTTAACTGTGTGCCGCACCGAGACTCGAACACGGGATCTTTGCCTTTCGCGGGCAAGTGCTGTACCATCTTTCTTTCTTTCTTTTTTTTTTTTTAAATCTCATTTTGCTCGCTCTTGTTCGTTGCATCTGCTCGGGGCGGACGTCGTAAGACATCCGTTTAAGATCGTTGTTCATCGATTAACTCAGTTTTTTTATTACAGAAAGCAGCTAACCCTCTGACCGAACACGCTGAGCTACCGTGCAATCTATCATTTTACACGCTGAGCTACCGTGCCGGCACCATCTGAGCTACCCAAGCACGATTCACGACCCGTCCCCACAGCTTCAATTCTGGCAGTTCCTCGCCTCCCACCCTCCAAACTTATTTAGGGTGGTCAAGATAAATGGGACACCCTGTATACGCCGAGAGCCGCGGTACTGTGTGTTGGAGAAGGCGCATAATGTATCACCTATAGATTCGCGTATTGTATGCTGGAGGGATAATTGTCGGTTCCCCGACTGTATAAGTCTCAATTTCCCCAATGTTACTTCCTGCATTCTGATAGAAAGGCTGTTCGGGTTATGCAAGTTCTTTTTTACAACATTTCCCACTTGAGTTTCTTGAGCACATATGGGGCTTTCTAGTTCTGAACATGCCGCGCGGGATTAGCCGAGCGGTCTGAGGCGCTGCAGTCATGGACTGTGCGGCTGGTCCTGGCGGAGGTTCGAGTCCTCCCTCGGGCATGGGTGTGTGTGTTTGTCCTTAGGATAATTTAGGTTAAGTAGCGTGTAAGCTTAGGGACTGATGACCTTAACAGTTCAGTCCCATAAGATTTCACACACACACACACATTTTCAGTGCTGAACATACAAAGCCGTAAGGAATATCGGGTTTCTTCTTTGTCTATTTTCTGCCTCTGTCGTCAGTACTAGACTGCTCTGCAAAACTTAGGGACTAGATACATAAAGTAACTTAACATACTAAACTCTGGGTGGAAATGAATGAAAGTGTGGGAGCATGTTGGCACCGGTCTCACGGTTGTGCACAGGAAGCTGGGTGTCACACGGTCCCGTAAACACAAGGCAGTTGTAGGAATGGGAAAATTCAGTGTGTATAAATGAACGAGCAGCTGCGGTTCAGTTTTGTGGTGTTCTTCTTTACAACACGACCCGGAGACAGCATTTTGGTGACTTCTCACGGGGAAGACTCATCGAGAAACTGGAAGAAGCACCAAGTGTGATGAGCACAGCCAGGAGTTTGGTATTGCTCACAGTATTGTTTCACGTGCATGGGGAGCGCTCCGAACGACAGGCGACGCTGTCCGAAGGCAAGCAGGTGGTCGATCACGCTCAACTACAACAGCAGATGACAGCTACGTAGTGAAACAGGCAAGAAGGCATGTCAGACAGCGGATGCATTTGCAATCACATTTAACAGGACGGCAAAGCACGTGGTCTAACGCTCCACAGTAGCACTGCGACTACGTGTGGGTGGTCTCTTTGTTCGACGACCAACACGTTGTGTTGTGTTGCGACCTGTGCATCGGTGCCCCCGTTTCCGATGCTGTTAAGAGCACATGGACTGGAGTGTGGCCGGCCGTTGTGGCCGAACTGTTCTAGGCGCTTCAGTCTGGAACCGCGCGATCGCTACGGTTGCAGGTCTGAATCTTGCCTCGGCCATGGATGTGTGTGATGTCCTTAGGTTGGTTAGGTTTAAGTAGTTCTAACTTCTAGGGGACTGATGACCTCAGCAGATAAGTCCCATAGTGCCCAGAGCCATTTGAACCATTTTAACTGAGGTGTGAAACTTGTGGTAAGGTCTTATGGGACCAAACTACTGAGGTCAATATCTCCTAAGCCTACACACTACTTAATCTAACTTACTCTATGGACAAGACACACAACCATACCAGAGGGCGGACTCGAACCTCCGAGGGGGAAAGCCGCACGGACGGTGACAAGGTGCCTCAGACCACACGGCTACCCCGCGCGGCAAGGAGCGGACGAAAGAGGTGTGTGGTCGTGTATTTTTCTCAGATGAGAGCAGATTGAGAGTGAGTAGTGATGCTGGACGCACACTGACATAGCGACAGGTGAGAACGCGCAACGCACGCAGGAACATTGTTGAACATGTTCGTTTTGGTGGTCCAAGTGTTATGATATGGGGAGGCAAAATGTTGTACGTGGTACTGACCTCCAAATCCTTAAATATGGTACACTCACCGTTGAACGTTATTGTGACACTGTACTCGTTCCGCACATGCATCTTTTCGGGGGTGCATTCGGACCTGACTTTATTTTTATGGATGACAGTGGCGACAAAATCGAACAACCCAGCTGGAGTTGATCTTCGAACGCGAGGATATTCAGTGAATGAACTGGCCTGGCTCTTCCCCCGGCTTAAATTCCATCGAGGACGTCTGTTATTGTGGTGTCACCGCAAGGCACCACACTTGCTAGGTTGTAGGCTTCAAATCGGCCGCGGTGCGTCAGTACACATCGGACCAGCGAGTCGCCACTGTCGACGCTAGCAGACCGAGCGCCGCCACTCGGCTGGTCTTGCGAGACAAGCTAGCGCACTGCCCAGTTCTACAGCTGACTTTAATATGAATGGTTCACTCGTTATAACTTCAGAGATCTCAACTGCAGAGACGCTAGTTAGCATAGTCTTCAGCTAAGTTAGTAGCTACGACCTAGCCAGGCGCCACATACAGTTTATGCATTGACAACTGATCTATATGTGGGAATCAATCAGAATTGTAAAGAAGTATTCGCAGTTCAGTCTATAACTACACTTGTAAATATTATTGTACAAAGTCAAGATCGACGTTCACCGCTGATGCTGAATTAAAGCTAAGGATTTAATTGTATTCCTGTCTACTAACTTCTAATCACCTAAGATGTTCCAGATACATCCGGTCAAGTATAGTTCATTGATCCTCACGTCAGCCTACGTGATCAACGCGTGCAACGGCCACACCTCGTGATCAGACTAAGAGTCAAAGTGCGTGATTCAGACGGGTCACCCTTTTTCCATGAGGCCCATAGTTCCACCTCATACACAACAGTTATACCTTGGAGAGACGTATTGCAGCACGTCAACATACACCAGGGACGATCGAGAAGTTTTCAACCGCCCTGCTGGAGGAATGGAACGCCCTACGACCAGAATTTCTTAACAACCTTGTGGCCAGCACGAAAGCACGTTGCAGTACATGCATTGCTGTCCGTGGCGTTCATACACCCTATTAAGAACCACGTCCACTATTTTGCGATGTCCAGTGGAACATCATGAATCGCTGTGATTTCAGCGTAATTATTGTCATTAAACAAAAGTGCCAGTTCTGTCGGCTCATTCGTATTTCTTTCTGTTTCCTTCTCTAGTTTACTGTAGCATTTCTTTCTATGCATGGTTCAAGTCTCATGGACCTCTACTACACTACTGGCCATTAAAATTGCTACACCAAGAAGAAATGCAGATGATAAACGGGTATTCATTGGACAAACATATTATACTAGAACTGACATGTGATTGGATTTTCACGTAATTTGGGTGTATAGATCCTGAGAAAATACTACCCAGAACAACCAGCTCTGGCCGTAATAATGACCTTGATACGCCTGGGCATTGAGTCAAAGAGAGCTTGGATGGCGTGTACAGGTACAGCTGCCCATGCAGTTTCAACACGATACCACAGTTCATCATGAGTAGTGACTGGTGTATTGTGATGAGCCAGTTACTCGGCCACCATTGACCAGACGTTTTCAATTGGTGACAGATCAGAAGAATGTGCTGACCAGGGCAGCAGTCGAACATTTTCTGTATCCAGAAAGGCCAGTGCAGGACCTGCAACATGCTGTCGTGCATTATCCTGCTGAAATGAAGGGTTTCGCAGAGATCGAATGAAGGCTAGAGCCACGGGTCGTAACACATCTGAGATGTAACGTCCACTGTTCAATGTGCCGTCAGTGTGAAGAAGAGGTGACCGACCGAGACGTGTAACCAATGGCACCCCATACCATCACGCCGGGTGATAGGCCAGTATGGCGATGACGAATACACGCTTCCAATGTGCGTTCACCGCGATGTCGCCAAACACGGATGCGACCATCATGATGCTGTAAACAGAACCTGGATTCATCCGAAAAAATGAGGTTTTGCCATTCGTGCACCCAGGTTCGTCGTTGAGTACACCATCGCAGGCGCTTCTGTCTGTGATGCAGCGATGCAGCGTCAAGGGTAACCGCAGCCATGGTCTCCGAGCTCATAATCCATGCTGCTGCAAACGTCGTCGAACTGTTCGTGTAGATGGTTGTTGTCTTGCAAACGTCCCCATCTGTTGACTCAGTGATAGAGACGTGGCTGCACGATCCGTTACAGCCATGCGGATAAGATGCCTGTCATCTCGACTGCTAGTGATACGAGACCGTTGGGATCGAGCGCGGCGTTCTGTATTACCCTCCTGAACCCACTGATTCCATATTCTGCTAACAGTCATTGGATCTCGACCACCGCGCGCAGCAATGTCGCGATACGATAAACCGCAATCGCGATAGGCTACAATCCGACCTTTATCAAAGTCGGAAACGTGATGGTACGCATTTCTCCTCCTTACACGAGGCATCACAACAACGTTTCACCAGGCAACACCGGTCAACTGCTGTATGTGTGTGAGAAATCGGTTGGAAACTTTCCTCATGTCAGCACGTTGTAGGTGTCGCCACCGGCGCCAACCTTGTGTGAATGCTCTGTAAAGCTAATCATTTGCATATCACAGCATCTTCGTCCTGTCGGTTAAATTTCGCGTCTGTAGCACGTCATCTTCGTGGTATATCAATTTTAATGGCCAGTAGTGTACTTAGCAGAGACGTATCACCTGAAAATTACTTTCTTTCTTAAGTTTTACGCACCAGTGTACTTGGCAAGGGTCTGAAACCGTCACAAAGTCAAGAATTGGTCAAGCAATAACTTCGTGCGATACCTTCTTCGTGGGTATATTAAACTGCCTTAGGATTTTTCAGACCAATTTCAGTCCAACATTTATCAGCAGCAGGGACAGATTTACGTGGTCGCTTCGCCCTGAAGTGCTTTGGACAAATGTCTCTGCGTAGGTTTACGGAAATTGAGACCCTTTGAAGGAAGGAATCGTTGCGCTGCAGAAACCCTGTTGGACAGATTGTGAGAACCGGTTAGTGATTTACATCGTCTAAAACTTCTAGTGCCTTCATTGTACATAAAGCATCAGGAACATGATTGTGAGAGAAGAGCCTCTGGACGCGTGCAGAAGCCTCCCTCCCGTACCTCATACGCAAATGGAATAGGACAGATTATAGCTAATATTGCTGTGAAGTATTCTTCGTCATGCTCTTTGACATGGCTTGTGACGTATTTATCTTGTATTTACCGCGAGTTTCTCGCACAACAAAAAGTGCCAAGCGACTGAGAAAAAGCGCAGATGACTCCTGTATATAAAAAAAAGGTAAAAGAACGGACCCGCAAAATTGCAGACCAAAATATTTAGCAGCGGTTTTCTGCAGAATTATTAAGCATATTCTAAGTTCAAATATAAAAAATTTCTTGAGACAAAAAAAGATTTTTTCGCAAGTCAGAGCGTATTTTTAAAGTATCGCTCGCGCTAAACTCAGCTTGCCCTTTTCTGTCACGGTATCCTGCGGACTATGAATGTAGGGCAACAGGCAGATATGAAAAGCGTCTGACACAGTGCTCCATTGTAGACTACTAACGAAGTTCCGATCAAACGGAAAAGGTTCCCAGATACTTGAGTAGCTCCAACGTCTCTTAAAACCCTAAGTAACAGAATCCAGTACATTGCCCTCGTCGGAGAGTGTTCATCAGTGACAAGGGTATCACCAAGAATGCCCCAGGGTGTGATAAAACCGTTCTTGTTTTCTGTCCATATAAATGATCAGAAGGATAGCTCTAGCAGCGAACTGCGACTATTTGCTGATGCCACTATTGGATACAGGAAAATATGGTCGTCGAGTTACTGTTGGAATCCTCAGGGTGACTTAGACGTAATTTATATTTGGTATGTTGAATGGAAGCTTGTCCTAAATGTAGAGAAATGTAAGTTAATGCAAATGTGCAGGAGAAACAATGACATAATATTTATACACAGTATCAGTGGCGTGTTGCTTGACAGGCACTTTGAATAAATATCTAGGCGTAACTGTAAAACAATAAGCAGTGGCACGAGCTCATAAGGCCGCTAGTACGGAAGGCGAATTGTCGACTTAGATTTATTGGGAGAGTTTTAGGGAAGTGTAGCTCAGCTATAAAGGAGACCGTGTATAGAACACTTCTTGAATACTGATCGAATGTTTGGGATTCCCACTAAGTCAGGTGAAAGGGAGACATCGAAGCAGACGCGTGCTGCTAGGTTTGTTACCGGAAGGTTCAATCAATACGCGAGTATTATGGAGACCTTCGTGAACAGAAATGGGAATCCTTGGAGATAGGACTACATTCTTTCCGCGAAGCAGCACTGACAAAATTCAGAGAAACGGCATTTACAGGTGATGGCAGAATGGTTCTACTGTCCCCAGTGTACATTTCGCGGAAGGAAAGTGACGACAAGGTAAGAGAAATTAGAGCTCATACGGAGGCTTATAGACAGCCGTTTTTCCTACGCTCCATTTGCGAGTGAAATAGGATAAGGGAATTACTAGTAGTAATTCAAGGTGCCATCTGTCACGTACCGTATGGTGGCTTGCAGAGTATATCTGTAGATGTAGAACTACATAATAATAAAAGAATTTCCATGTACTGTTGAATTTAAATACACTCATCTTCATAAAAATAGCTGCAGCCGGGAGAACAGTATGACACCGATAAGGCAGTCAGACATGGGTTTCGAAAAAGACGATAGTGTGAAACCAAGCTCGCGCTATTCGTCCACGAGACTCAGAGGGCCATAGACACGGGTTCCCAGGTAGATGCCGTGTTTATTGACTTCCACAAGGCGTTCGATACAGTTCCCCACAGTCGTTTAATGAACAAAGTAAGAACATATGGACTATCAGACCAATTATGTGATTGGATTGAAGAGTTCCTAGGTAACAGAACGCAGCATGTCATTTGTTGTGACTTGGCAAGACAGCCAAGCCACTAGGAGGTAGCCGAAAGGCACGCGTTTAAACTCACGCAGGCTGGCGTTAGGTCTGGAACAGGTAAAGTAATTATACTATCAAAAAAAGTACGTAGCTGCTGGAATACTTAACTCTAATCCATAATTGGTGAACATCGGTCTGACGGTACATGCATCACAAGATAAATAGCAATTGATAATGGCGCCTTGCTAGGTCGTAGCAAATGACGTAGCTGAAGGCTATGATAACTATCGTCTCGGCAAATGAGAGCGTAATTTGTCAGTGAACCATCGCTAGCAAAGTCTGCTGTACAACTGGGGCGAGTGCAAGGACGTCTCTCTAGACCTGCCGTGTGGCGGCGCTCGGTCTGCAATCACTGACAGTGGCGACACGCGGGTCCGACGTATACTAACGGACCGCGGCCGATTTAAAGGCTACCACCTAGCAAGTGTGGTGTCTGGCTGTGACACCACATCATTCTCAATGGAGAGAAGTCTTCCGAAGTAAGAGTGATTTCAGGTGTGCAGCAGGGGAGTGTCGTAGGACCGTTGCTATTCACAATATACATAAATGACCTTGTGGATGACATCGGAAGTTCACTGAGGCTTTTTGCGGATGATGCTGTGGTACATCGAGAGGTTGTAGCAATGGAAAATTGTACTGAAATGCAGGAGGATGTGCAACGTATTGACGCATGGTGCAGAGAATGGCAATTGAATCTCAATGTAGACAAGTGTAATGTGCTGTGAATACATAGAAAGAAAGATCCTTTATCATTTAGCTACATTATAGTAGGTCAGCAACTGGAAGCAGTTAATTCCATAAATTATCTGGGAGTAGGCATTAGGAGTGATTTAAAATGGAATGATCATATAAAGTTGATCGTCGGTAAAGCAGATGCGAGACTGAAATTCATTGGAAGAATCCTAAGGAAATGCAATCCGAAAACAAAGGAAGTAGGTTACAGTACACTTGTTCGCCCACTGCTTGGCTATTGCTCACCTGTGTGGGATCCGTTCTAGATAGGGTTGATAGAAGAGGTAGAGAAGATCCAACGGAGAGCAGCGCGCTTCGTTAAGGATCATTTAGTAATCGCGGAAGCGTTACGAAGATGATAGATAAACTCCAGTGGAAGATTTTGCAGGAGAGACGCTCAGTAGCTCGGTACGGGCTTTCGTTGAAGTTTCGAGAACATACCTTCACCGAAGAGTCAAGCAGTATATTGCTCCCTCCTACGTGTATCTCGCGAAGAGACCATGCGGATAAAATCAGAGAGATTAGAGCCCACACAGAGGCATACCGACAATCTTTCTTTCCACGAACAATACGAGACAGGAATAGAAGGGAGAACCGATAGATGTACTCAAAGTACCCTCCGCCACACAACGTCGGGTGACTTGCGGAGTATGGATGTAGATGTAGATGTATAGGTCACAAAGAGGAAGAAATAAAATAAAAGAGAGAACAAAATTTGCTTCAAAATACAGACATGCATTGTATTACAGTGTAACTTCAGCCGAAAGATATTCACGGACACACTGTACCACACGCCACGTGATATTCGGTCTCTCACAGCACTTCCTGCTAATTTGTACGTAGGTGTATAGCACGACGAATGTTAAGTTTACACGTTTTCACCGTGGATAGATCTGCTGATGGAGCTGTCAGTTGGAAAGCGTCAATGGTTACAAGGCAAGATCTGGAATCTGCAGTATGTGAACGAGTGCTGACCTGCTGAAATACAGCTTTGGTTTGGATCTCCAGATTCACTCATTGCAAGACTTCATTACCGTATCGTTGGACTGTCAAAGTTTTGGGATGAAAAGCAGCAGCGCTCGAGCGTCATTTGAAAGTGCACTCCATATCATGACACTAGGTTGTCTACGCGTGTTGCTTATGAAGCCAATCGTTCATCTTGGCTCTCTCCACATAGCTTTCATAGGTAGTAGCTAGCAACAAAACTTAAGATCACCCGCTGCCATTCAGCACGGCTCCATGACGTCATTCAAAATGTCATTACAGTCGGCGACTACTTTCGTGAAGTGTCGAGAACAGACATCATAGCTGTAACGGTACAGTTCGTTCTACGTTGTCCAGACGTTTGTAAATTGTTCTCCGACAGAGGATGCTGCCCTGAGGGCGTTACAGATCACTGAACGGCAACAATCGTGTCAGCTGCAGCAACCGACAGATCTACCGCTCCTTTATCGTAGTGTGGTCTGTGTGATCATCCATTCGCAGACGTAGTGCCTATGGACCGATCTCTACCTATTCGTTTAGACAGGGATATAAACAGTAGTTACGACTACAATAACAATGAGGGTACCCCTATTTGAGGTGTAGACGGAAAAAATGTAAATTATACCAGATAGTGTCTATTATATTTCGAGCTGTAAAATTAGATTTTCCGTTCTTAACAGAGCATGGATGTTGCTACAAGTATATACGTCAAGAAATACGACAAATGCCTCGGCCTGAGAACTCTCAGAATCTAATCACCATACTAGTTCTGACTCAAAATAAATTTATCAAAGGCAACATGGAAAAGCTATGAACAAAATATCGGGGTACAACGGAAGGGGTCGCCAGAAAAAATGGTTCAAATGGCTCTGAGCACTATGGGACTTAACTTCTGAGGTCATCAGTCCCCTAGAACTTAGAACTACTTAAACCTAACTAACCTATGGACATCACACACATCCATGCCAGAGGCAGGATTCGAACCTGCGACCGTAGCGGTCGCGCGGTTCCAGAATGTAGCGCCTAGAACCGCTCGGCTACCTCGGCCGGCGGGTCGGCAGAAGAAAGCAGTATTACAGAAGAGCATATTTTTCGTTACTACGTGTTATTTGTTTGGTTAAATTCTGAGACAAGAACGTAAGTACAATAAGACAAACCAGTTTTTATAGTTAACAGCGTTTTCTATTGGTACATAAGGACCTAGTTGTTACCAGAATGTGGTTCATTCTAAAGAACAATAAATAAGGTGATCAGGCTAATCCTTACTGAATAAGGGGTTAGCATTTTCTTCCACCGACCCCTTCCATTCACAAACGAGTAATAACAATTAGAGACATGATGAGATTTTACAATATTCATTCTGAGCACGGGCCTTGCGTTGAGCCCTAAAGCTTCTGTATTTTCAGTACTTTGTGCTATAAAGAAGTACACTGTTGTACCTACAATGACAAAAAGCGGCAACACCAAAAAATGATTAATATAGAGTAATGTCATTTAGGGAGAACATTTGTCTAGGTAGCATGATTAAGTGATTAACATTGCAGTATCACAGCTTACTTTAAGCGTGAGGTAAGTCATTGCAAATGTGAAATGGTGGTACATTAATAAGCGATGTAACCCCCAGAATGTTGTATGCAAGCTTGCGTACGTGCACGCGACGTTTTGCACTGGTGCCGTATGTCAGTTAATGGGATGGAGTTCCATGTCTGTTGCACTAAGTCGATCAATAGAGGGACGGTTAATGGTGGTTGTGGATGACGCTGGAGTTGTCGTCCGATGATGTGCCACATGTGCTCGATTGGAGACAGATCTGATGATCTAGCAGGCGAAGGCAATATGTCGACACACTGTAGAACATCTTGGGTTACAACTGTGGTAAGTGGGCGAGCGTTATCCTGTTGGAAAACACCCCCTGGAATGTTTTTCATGAACGTCAGTACAACAGATCGAATCATCAGACTGACGTACCGTTTTGCAGTCAGGGTGCGTGGGATAAACACGAAAGTACTCCTGCTGTCATACGAAATCACACCCCAGACCATAACTCCAGCTGTAGGTCCAATGTGTCTAGCACTTAAACAGGTTGGTTGCAGGCCCGGAATTGGCCTCCTTCTAACCAACACACGGCCAGCGCTGGCACCGCGGCAGAAACAACTTTCGCCGGCCGGAGTGGCCGAGCGGTTCTAGGCGCTATAGTCTGGAACCGCGCGACTGCTACGGTCGCAGGTTCGAATCCTGCCTCGGGCATGGATGTGTGTGATGTCCTTGGGTTAGTTAGGTTTAAGTAGTTCTAAGTTCTAGGGGACTTGCGACCTCAGCAGTTGAGTCCCATAGTGCTCAGAGCCATTTTGAAGAACCAACTTTCACCAGAAAACACAACAGACCTCCAGCCTGCCCTGCAATGAGCTCCCTCTTGACACCACTGACGGTTATTTGGGGTCAGTGGAATGCACGCTACAGGGCGACTGGTACGGAGCTGTCCTTGAATTAACAGATTAGTAACAGTTGGTTGTGTCACTGAGGTGCCAACTGCTCCTCAGATTGCTGCTGCAGATACAGAACGATGCGCCAGTGCCATACGGCGAACACGATGGTCTTCCCTCTCGGCAGTGCAACGTGATCGTCCGGAACCAAGTCTTCTAGCGACCGAACATTCTCACGACTACGACTCCCAGCAATCATGTACAGTGGCTACATTCCTACCAAGCCTTTCTGCAATATCGCAGTAGGAAAACCCGACTTTCCGTAGCCCTATTACACGACCTCGTTCAGATTCAGTGAAGTGTTGATAATGGTGTCTTAAAGGCATTCTTGACTAACATCAGTTCACCACGGTTAGTCTCAAAGGTAACAAACGCTCACGTCCGTCAAAGCGTGTATTTAAAGAAAATCTGATTTGTATTCTCACAGTGGCGCTAGTAGCACCTCTCTTATGTGACTGGCGCTGATAGTGAATAAACATAATCTTTCTGACGTAGAAACACGCCTATTAACTTTCGTTTGTATCGCACAACCCCTTCTTGGTGACGCGTTTTTTTTTTCGTCAGTGTGTTATTCTGCACAATCTTTAGTTAACACTACCAAAAAGACGCTCCGTTTCATCATCAAAATCATCTACTACTGAATATAGGCTTCATCCATCTATCTCTACACATGAAAACCTTCAGCTTTTGTCTAGCTCGTTTGTCCTCCTTGCTTCTTCACGCCATCACTCCACCTCTCATTAGGTCCTCCTTTAGGT